>NW_027495798.1:0-231259 GCF_021521415.1 Bidens hawaiensis | reverse complement strand
GCGACCTCTACGGTGTAGGGTTCTATGGTTTCACCAATAGGAAGGTTTGCTATCGAAAGGAATCTAACGGAGACAAAACTTCTATCGGCGCCTGTATCAAATAATACAGAAGCGTACTGATCAGAGACGAGGAAGGTACCTGTCACTACGCTGGGGTCCTGGCGCGCCTCGTTCGCTCCCATCACAAATGCCCGGCCTCGCGCCGGATTGGACGACGATGGCTGACCCGCGAGTTGTCTCCCGTTTCCTCCCTGATTCAGTTTCGGGCAGTTCCTTTTGAAGTGATCCGTGCTGCCGCATTCGTAGCAAGCACGGCTAGTGGTCACCATCTGGTTTCCTTGCGGGTTCTGCTGTCGGGCTGGTTGAGTTCTAACTGGTTGCGCCCGAATAGGTTGTGGTTGACGGTTCAGGTTGTTCAGATTTGTCTTACAATTTGGTGCGTAGTGTCCAACCCTGCCACACCGGTGGCACACCACCTCCTTGCACACGCCACTATGGTGGTAACCACATTTCCCGCATTTAGGAAGCGTTCCCCTCTGCGGTTCTTGCCTTCCGCCCGAACTAGTCATGGCATAGCTCTGGGCAGCGGGCCTAGCTCGTTTGTTTTGCTGCTTCTCTCGGATCCTATTGTCATACGTACCTCGCTTTCCCCCAGCCGACTCTCCCGTCGCCTTTATCGATCCGCTCCTTAAGAAATCATACGTGACAATACCAGCCTGTGTCACTGCACCCTCATACGTCTGGTGCCCTCCCGCGTTAACTATGCTCCTCACTACTGGAGTAAGTCCCCAAATATAACGTTCCACCCTTTTTGACTCTGGGGTGACCAACCACGGCACTAATCGTGACAGTTCATTAAACCGGTTGGTATATCCCAAGTGGTCCGCCCCATGCATCTCTAGGTTCCACAACTCATGTTCCAGTTTCTGCAATTCATTCTTTGGGCAGAAATGTTTCAAAACAAGATCCTTAAGCTCTGCCCAGGTCATGCGGTTTGTCGCCGCCTGACCTCGAGTCTGTACTATGGTGTTCCACCATGTCAAGGCATGGTCTGTGAACGTACAGGTGGCGTACTTAACGACACAATCCTCGGGACAGTTGCTGATATTTACCACTGATTCTATTTTCTCTAACCATTTCACTAACCCATTCGGTCCTTCCGACCCGTTAAATTCTAAAGGCTTGCATAACATAAAATCCTTGATTGAACAACCCCTGGATGGTCCAGTGCGGTTGGTCTCTACAGTAGGGATAGGGCCATTACTGTCGGTAGCGACCACCGTAGGCGGTGCGTCAGTACTCGGCATAGTGTTGTCATTCCTTGGAGGATTAGTATTTTGTTCCCCGCCATTATTTATGGGCGTTTGATTGCTCGGAGGGGTTGGATTGGTCGAGTTATTAATACTGGCGGCGATGCGCGATACTATATCCGGTATCGCCGCCTCCAACTGTTGAGCAATCAAACGGCTCACATCTACTTCCGATATTTTCGTTGATCGTTTCGGTGCCATTCTACACAATATCAAGGAAACACATATAATTAATACCATTCCAAATTATGAAACACAAACACATTCCATACATTAATAAACATTAGTACATATTACACAAACATCCATTTACATACTTCCCAGTCATCATTACACAACTAAGTTTTAATACAAAGGGCCTATGTTGGTATCATCCTCGACATAACCCGCAATGGGTCAGTGCTTGAATGATACCCAAAAGTATCGATAATGATATGCCCTACAAGAGACCCCCTATGGGCCAGTGGTTGTACTATAACTAAACAAGATTCACTCCGTGTTAGTATCACCACTAACTACTTACACGGAGTATCAAAAAGCGGTTCAAGATTCTACCATCCAACACGTCTACACATGGTGGTAAACCAACCCCACCAACACCGCCACCAGCACCACCAGCACCGCCATCATAACCCGCATTCGGGTTTCCATCTGGTCGATCAACCAGTGGGAGTATGAGCACTCCCTTTTTAACTGGTTAATAGCATACTGGTGGTCCAGTATGCTGTCCCCGATGTACGCCCGCCTCTGTACCCCCACGACCAGGGCGGCAGAGTGCTCGTTCACACTGCTCGGTGAGAACACGTAGCCAAGCCGCCAAGTCCCGCTCCTGCCTTGGCAGACCCCACACAGGTAGGGTTGCAGGCTCGGGTTGGGGGCGGGAAGACTCGCCCCGGTGGTATGTGGATCTGGGTGGGGTAACAGTGGGCGGAACATACGGGGCACTGATCCGCGCCGTGAGGCGGGGACCGTGTCTGGGGGGAATCGGGGTGGTCTGTGGTGCGGGCGGGTAGGAGACCTGGTAACCCTAGCAGGGGAGGGTACACTAGCACTCCTAGCTGGTGTGGTCTGTCTAGAAGTACTATGACTAGCCTCCGAAGGCTCGGAGCTGGGTGCTACACTTGGGCTTCCAGAGGCCCCGGAACTAGCCTCTTCCGGGTCCTCTTCCGTCGACACACTAGGTGTTCTTGCCATTATACCTGCACACAAGTTAACAAACATATAGTCCTTTTCGTAGTGTAATTCATAATTAAATTAATCATGCACTTACTAATACAATTTTGCCACATAATAGTATTATTATACATTTACACATATGTTGCCAATTTTACCTATTTAAGTCCCCCGTGACTCCCCTGAATTCCCTCGTGCAGACAAGTCTGTTATTATGTTCCGGACCATAATAACCCACTTGTCCATCCAAGTTCATCCCGATCTCGTCACAATATATTATTAGTTGATATTCAGATCCTATAATACTTGAGCTACTGGTTATATTTTAGGTATCTTTTTCAGACATCCTAATTCTTTATAACCAATGGCTCTGATACCAAGTTCTGTAACACCCCGTAACCGCAGCGGAAACGTACACGGGATGCAACAGACACATCTGATATCAACAGCATTGCTTATAAAGAAAATACCACTACATTAATTTATAACATATTACATTGTTGCGAGTTGCGTTACTGTCTAGGTGTTACACACATATATTACCAATAAAACATTAATAAATTCATTACAAAACATAGAGCAGCAAGCTTCCAACAGGTAGCACAGATAGTTAAGCACATATCAATCATTCCAACTTGGGCATACCTAGAAAACATGTAAAGAAAACGGGTCAACTACGAATAGTTGGTGAGTTTCACTAATTTAAATAAACACTGACAAATCATTTTAATAATCATTTATTAACAATATAATCATGCTGGGAACTATGTTACCCCAGAACATTTCCAATAACCTTCTGGGAACTATGTTACCCCAGAACAATAATAACCCCTGGGAACTATGTTACCCCAGAACAATAACAACCCCTGGGAACTATGTTACCCCAGAACAACAATAACCCCTGGGAACTATGTTACCCCAGAATAATAATAACCCCTGGGAACTATGTTACCCCAGAACAACAATAACCCCTGGGAACTATGTTACCCCAGAATAATAATAACCCCTGGGAACTATGTTACCCCAGAACAACAATAACCCCTGGGAACTATGTTACCCCAGAACAATAATAACCCCTGGGAACTATGTTACCCCAGAACAATAATAACCCCTGGGAACTATGTTACCCCAGAACAATAATAACCCCTGGGAACTATGTTACCCCAGAACAATATAACCCCTGGGAACTATGTTACCCCAGAACAATAACACATTATAAACATTTTATATATTCTATGCATCAGTCCATATATATATAAATGTACAAGTATTTCCATACGATCGGTATGTACTTAAATACTTTAAATAAGACATGTTTTCCGCCCCGGGAAAATATAATTAAAACAATTCATTAAAAGGGGCTCGTGAGAACTCACCTTTTTGTGAGTCGGTGAGTAATATAAGGAACAGCTACGTGCCTGGATCTGTAATATAATATCTAGTCGTTACTATATAATTCCCATAACTTAAATACATATCAATCGGTACATCTAGGAACATTGTTAACCCAGTACTGTACTTGATTCGGGGACAATGTTAACCCCGTGACACTTCTAAGGACTCAGATTGACATTGCTTAGAGTTTGACAGTCAATTTAGTTAAGGTGATGAAATTATAGCTCGGTTTGCCACCCCGTTTGGCCGTGGGGCCCGTTTCCGGTATTTCGGTGCCGGAAACGGTATAATCGGGTAAAATTACCCAAATCATCCGGATTATTTTCGGATGATTTATTTTTACTTAATTTACTTAGATTTATGAAATAGTCTATTTTTAGAGTTTTCATGTACCAGTCAGCTCGCTTATGCGAACTTTGCCGGTTTACACGTTTTAAGCTTTAAAAACTTGTTTTTATGTTCTTTTTAGCACAAATAATTACCTGATTAGTCTCGGGTCTTGAAATTTTGCACAAAACTTAATTTGACAGAAAGGAATTTTGTAAAAATTTTCCAGATTTATTTTCTTATATTTATATTTATTTATCTATTTTTAAATCTTATTAAAATACTAAATATATCAAAAATACCAAAACACTTTAGAAAAATCCCAAGTTTTTCTGGGATGATCTTTATCATCCTCATAACTTTCTGGAATTTTCCCAGATTTATTTTCCTACATTTACATTTATTTATCTATTTTTAAATCTTGTTAAAACACTAAATATATCAAAAATACCAAAACACTTTAGAAAAATCCCAAATTTTTCTGGGATGATCTTTATCATCCTCATAACTTTCTGGAATTTTCCCAGATTTATTTTCCTACATTTACATTTATTTATCTATTTTTAAATCTTGTTAAAACACTAAATATATCAAAAATACCAAAACACTTTAGAAAAATCCCAAATTTTTCTGGGATGATCTTTATCATCCTCATAACTTTCTGGAATTTTCCCAACTTTATTTTCCTACATTTACATTTATTTATCTATTTTTAAATCTTGTTAAAACACTAAAGATATCAAAAATACCAAAACACTTTAGAAAAATCCCAAATTTTTCTGGGATGATCTTTATCATCCTCATAACTTTCTGGAATTTTTCCAGAATTTAAAACTTATTTTTCAAGCCATTTTCACCCAAAACCGAGCTAGAAAGCCCTAGAACTCGTTTCACCGAAAAGCCTACTTAGACTTTTCCAACTGAGCTCAAATTTTGTGGGTGACTTTTATATGTTATAAAAAGCTTATCTTAAATTTTCCGGAATTTTTCATCATGTTTTGCTATTTTTCACTATTTTTGGCCAAAACCGAGCATTAAATTCACCAAATATTCATCTTTTATCCAAAAATTACCAAAAATTCACAGATCTCATATTTTCATGTGTAGATCATCTCTGTGAAATTTCGTGACCCGACTCTAAGCACACGTAAATCTGTCCATTTTTTTCATAACACACGAAAACCGAACTATTTTGTGTTTTCTAGCTTTAGATCGCAAGGATCTCGGTTTCTAGCCTTTGCTAGCCGCTAGATACAACACTTACAAGCACAATATCACTATACCAAGCAAGTTACACCAATAATCAAACCATTTCTTTCAAAGTGTCGGTTTTTAAGTAAAAACAAAGGTTTTAACCGTAGAAATCCATTCCCGACTCTTTTTACTCATTTCTTGGACCATGATCCCTTGTATAGCATGTATACACCTCTTGATCATGCAAGAGTCGGTTTCATCTCGGGTTTTCACCCATCTTTCACTTGGAAACTCATTTTAACAAGATTTTAACCGTAAAAATTCGTTATAAACTCTTTTAACTCATCACTTGGATCAAGATCCTTTGTATAACTTGTATACATCACTTGATCATGCGAGAATCGGTTTCAACTCGGGTTTTCACCCATTTTTACATTTGAAACCTCCTTTTCTCAAGATCATGAAGTTAGAAAGCAAAATTCAAGCTTAAAAACATATGTTATACCTTCAAATCTTGGTTAGAACTTGAGTTTTTGGATGAACTTAGAAGGGTTTAGATAGTTGAGAGAGTTTTGATGTGTAAAAAAAAGAAAAATGAGTTGATTATGAATGAAAAGGGACCGATCGGTCCACCATAAGGGTGGGGGGTGGGTCCCACAAATCCATTCTAAGCCACATATTCGGATTACGCAATCCGGATAATGTTGTGGATAATCTGGTTCAGTTCGTTTCTCGTTTAAACTCGTAATTCGGCTTGAAACGGGCCTAAAATGGTTGTTTTTCGGGTTAACATAAAATTTATATAAAACTGATTTAAAAACTTTAAAAACTTAACCCATGACATTAAAACATCATGTTATTAATAATTACGCATCTTTTTCGGTTTGATTGATCGTCTCTTGCTTGGTTTGGTGTTAAAGGTTTCGTTTATCGTACCGACGTACTAATAAATCGAAATCCTTTTTCTGTGCTATAATTCACTTATCCCGAAGCATTAATACCTCGTAAATATCACTAAACATTATATACTTCGTCTATAATGTAATTCCCGATTCGTTCGGGTTTCAATAATCGTTCATTGGTTAACTGTAATTCCAATATGATTCACTATATAATTGAGTATGATTCATACTGTGAACCATATATATTCGTATAAACGTGCTATAACTCATATAATCAATATTAAATAACACGTAAATAGTATATTCCGGCTAGGGTATACCTGGAGTTGCCGGAATCGTTACAGTTTTTTTTTACTTAATTAATCCAAAAATATGATTTTTGATCACTCTTGATGTTCTGATATTCTAACAGGTTCGTTAACCACGAACTCGTCGGTTTTTATCAGAATTGAACATGTTTAATCTTTAAACTAGCACAATTAATTATCCGTTAATCATTAAATTATGAAAATTTAGTAATTTATCAATTAACATATGTAGAATTTTATAAAAATATTTCTGGAATTATTTACTGATTTATTAATTTATAAAATTTCATTTTATCCGCTATATTTAGCCCGAAAATCGTTCGTTTATACCAAATGATCTCCAAAAATTCCACCAAAATTTTTGAGTAACTAGAACATGTCCCAAAATAGTCTGGAAAAATCCCAAACTCTAAAAATCTTGCCAAATATCATTTTCAAGCCATAAACGACTATGAAAATTCAAATAAACGCGAATGCACAAAACCTACTTAGGCTTCTCCAAATGCTCCAAAATTTCATATGTGATCAACATATCCCAAATCTGAGTTCCCCACAAAATTTCATAATTGTTCAACCATTTAAACTATTTTCCCCAAATAAAAGTCCCAATTAGGTAATAAATTCGCCAAATATTCTCGGATGGTTGAAAAATTACCAAATTTTAACAGGGACTCAATGATATGGTCCCTGAAAAATTTCAAGATCTAAAAATATGCACATCATTACCTTAACCTAAACAGCTCGTAAATGAGAGATTCGGTATTATCTTAGCTGCTTTAGTTCGTTTTCACCCTTCTAATCAAGTTTTCGGGTTTTTTTCTTTTATGAAAGCTAGATACAGGTCCTATATCACAAACCAAGCAAGTTTTATCAACACATAGCCCCTTAACTTAGGGTTTCGGTTAAGTTATAAAACCGAACTTTTAAACCGTAAAAACGCCGTTTAAACCCTCTAATCCGTGTTTATGGCTAAATATCAAACCAGGTTTCTATCCGTGTGTAAGATCAAAACATGTTTGTGGACCATTTTTAGGATTTTTACATGGTTAGAATGATTTTTGGCAATTAAACCATGTTTTATATAATGTTAAACATAATTAAAACTAGTTAAAATGATGAAATTAATAATATTTACCTATGTTTTCTTGAGGTTGAGCTAAAGAATAGGTTGAAGAATCCAGATTTTTATTGGTTTTGATGTAAAAAATATCTCATGCCTTTTAAATAAAAAAAAGAATCCCAAGGGGGGGGGGGTTCCCCGTGCGGCCGGACTTCAATTGGGCCCCCCCTTGGACCCATTTTGGCCTAAACATCTGATTTTACAAGACCGTACATGAAAGCCCAAGTTGAAATTTATTTCGGTTTCGGTTTTTGGTCCGAAAAACATATGGGTGCGTCAAACAGTGCGAAAACGAGTGTTTTTTTGGCTATTTTTGTGTAAATTTATAAAAACATATTATACGTTTGTAAAATTAGAAAATATTTTTACGGATCGCTTAAAACATTTCAAATAAATTTTTGGTAAGTCTTTTTCGGCTTAATGGATGATACAATGCTTGGTTTGTAACTATCTTTCGCGTTTAAATCTATAGCGGGTAGTTAAACGAACACGTTTTCGTTTAACTGATTTGCTATAGAACTAAGGCCATAATACTAATATAATAGCTTATGTTAATCGTATATCACTTATAGATGGCCCCCCCCGAGATATCTAGGTCATAACCAGACCCGCTCGGTTAATTGTTTGTTCGATAGGCAATAGGCGGTTTATCGCTTATTCGGTTTGTAAATACTGAGGTGTATACGGTTTTGTCACAAATGTCACAAATGGGATCAGAATCGGAGAAATACGATCTTTAAAACATATTAGGTTATTTTAAAATTTTAGAACAACGCAAAAACTGTGATCACCGATATTGTTGTCCACCTAAACCCATGCCTTTGTCTTTACCGGGACAAGTAAGATCCAACTATTTATTATTTATTATTTTATAATCTAGTGGAAACCACAGTCAAGACCCATTTTATTTTAGATTTTACCAGGTCAAACCACCCCAACTTAACTTAACCCTCATAAAAAGCAGATTAAAACATTGTTGCACTAGTTTCATGAATAGCTAAGACGATCATGGATATTGTTTATCCACCTAAGTTTAAGCATCAAAGTCTACCAAGCAGCCATTAGATACGATTAAGGTTCAATTACTCAACTAACTAGCTAGTGTTCCCCACTACATGACATACCTTCGTTATCAAGCAACACCCCAAAAGTCCATCTCCAAATGTGAGTACGCACGAATTCATCTGTAGGGCTTACATATGACGTGTCCTGTGTGGTCAGTTTCTTAATGGTATTGAGACACGAGCAAGGGGACCTCATATGACTAATAGCGTGTATGGTCAAGTCAGTAGTGAATTTGTACTTTTAAAGCACTTTATGATCATGTTTAATGACTTACAATTTGGCAGCTAAACTGCAGGTTTGCTCTTTTTAGGCTTTTAAAAGATCCATAAATCCACTTAGGAAATATGAATACCCAGAGGAATAATTGCATACAGACCATGGTCTCCGAACCTCGGAGCATCCCATCAATACAGGATTCAAGGCTATAAAACCATACGCCTATGAAGTGTTAACCACTAAAACTAGAAGTGCAAGATTTAAGTTTATATCACTGGCTACACGACATACTCTAACGTTAAACCTACCCAAGCATCGTATGATAACGCATTCAGATTTCTATAAATTTTATAATTTTCTACAATCGTACTAAAAATGAGGCTTGAGTATGGCTGACCTTTCATCTCGTATTTTTATACAGACTTAACATGTATCCCACTAAAAATCATATTTTTTTTCGTTTAAAGCAACTATCAAACTGCCTTTTCATTCTCAAGGCTCAGCCTACTGACAAATCCCAAGCTAAGTGCGTGTTCTTATTATTAGTAGTTTGAAAAACCGATTCTCAATAAGTATCCTCATCTCCCATTTAAATGTAAAAGGAAACAAATTCAAGGGACATTTTTCAAAACTTTTTCCTTTTTTTTAATATGATTAACTATGACTCAAGTATCCTATCCCCACACTTAAATTTAGCATTGTCCCCAATGCAAGGATAAAGACTAAAAATAAAAATAAATTCGAAATACAAAAAGCTAAAAAGCTAAAAATAAAAATAAAACTAAAAATAAAAATAAAGAATCTAGATAATGGAAAAGATTTAGCTGGTAATATGCGCATGAAAATTGATGCCAAAATCTTCTTCCAGAAATTCCTTCCATCTTCGAACGTGCTCAACAAACGGTATCTCCTTCCTCTCGTACACGAACGGAAACGGAAACAATACAAAAAATATCTAAACATATATCTTATCAACTTGATAGATGTTAAGCACTTAAATATTTTACCAGACCATCCAACCCACCCAATATATAAAGCATGAAAAAATAGCGGCAAATACTAAAAAGTATACAGTTCGGCTGCTCCATCCCCACACTTAAATTTTACATTATACTTCAAGTTTTTTTCTAGCTCAAAACCTGCAAAACTTAAAAACAAAAACAAAGAAGAACTACAAAAGACTACGTTAGCGACTCGACAAGACTCGAGAAAAAATTGGACAAATATACAAACTCTACACTTGAGTTTTCACTCAAGACACTCTCCTATGTGAACTACTCGGCTGTCCAAGTGGAGCTTCCTCCACCTCAGTCAAACTCCATGGCCCTCCAAGAAACTGCATCACTATACGACCACTCACCAATCTTATTTCGGTTATCTCTAACTTCTCCAAACTCCACAAACTTTCGCTTTCCATCGCCTCCCTATAAAAACACGCTAGTCTAGACACTAAGTAATAAATTCTAGACTCTTAACTTAACTAAAACTACTAACCGGCAAGTGAACCGATCGACTCTAGTACAGCTAAGTAAGTCCGGATATCGAACCCACAATACTCTTTAAATTATGTCAACTAGCTAATTAGACTCAATTAATACTGACACGACTATTTATTTATATTTGTTAAAAGGAGGGTTTTATTTAAAATACTAAATTAAAACTAATTAAGGAAAAGAAACGAAAACACAAGTTTGAGTAAATAAGATGATGATGAGAAAACTACCTAGACTAGAATCCCCAAAATTTCAATTATGAATTAACCGGGAAAATATTAAGTTATGGACTGGGATCGTAAAATAGACACTTAAGAGAAAAACCCGAACAGGACCCCTGACCCTTCTAAAGAGACACCTATGGGATTCTAATATGTTTTAACACACACCAGCATTAAAAATCAAGTTTCCTTACGGTCACCTAATTATTTATGACTTAGTTCCTTTATACGAAATCCTACCTTACAGCGCGGAAATCTAAGGCAGTTTAATATATTTAATTACTTCAATAGACAATAATAAATAATCAAACCTAGACGGACTCCTTACGAATAACAAAATCTAGCAAGATTAATAATAAAAATCTATCAATAGCCTAGCACTTTACAGATTTTAGGTTAGCAGCACACTTAGGTTTATTTAATTAATAATTATTATTCCTATGATCTTATCACGAAATCAATCATAAAATAATCAAAAACACAAAGTAATTGACCTAATAGCAACCTATCATAATGACAAACAATAATCAAGGCAACTATGGAATAATAACAATCAATCAAACAATCCTAAGCATCTATATGCATCAATTTAATATGATTAAACCTTTTACTTAAATCATAAAAACCATAACGATAAATAAATCCCAAATCAAATCACTAAGTCAAAATAGGTTCATCATAAGCCTAGGTAGTCTATAATGTTTAGTCTAGCATCATAAAATAAAACAAAACAATAATAAAGGAATTCATGGCGAAAATAAATAAAAAGGGAAGATTAAAGGTGATAAAATCCCTAGTCTTCGTCCTTGAATAATAAGTACTTCGCCGGCTGATTCTTTGCCTTCAAACCCTCGAAAATATCACCTATTGAGCTCCCAAATTTGTCCAATCCGTCTAGGGTATTCATGTTATGTTTAAGGTTGAGTTTAGAGGTGTTTAAATAGGTTTCCAAGTCCCAAAATAAATAAAAATCGAAAATTCTGGAAAAACTGACCCAGCGCGCCGCGCAGCGGGCCTGGTCCCTCCCCGTCGCGCGATGCTCCCGCAAAATGGGAGAGGGGACCGGTTTGGTCCGGTCCGATTTGTTTCTTGATGCGGTCCGGTTCAATTATGATGCTCCGTTTCTCTGTTTTAACTCATTTTAGCTCATTTTTCACTCCTTTTAACCACGATAAACCTCCGGAACCTACATTATTCAAATATGTTAGTAACATACAAATTCTAATAAAAACCGAACAAAAAACTAATAAAATATTATATAAAATATACAAGGGAATTATATATATATATAGCATTATGTCAACGAAGCTTTTAAAAAAATTAGTTTAACGCAAGTTTGCTTAATTAACCTTTAAAGTTGTACGACGTTGACCAAATTTGACGGGTGTCACAAGAACCACTAGCAGCATCATCATCATAATCTCCTAAAGTTTTGAACTCATTTCCAAAGCGTCTGATCAGCTTTTGTTGCAGTGTGAAATATAAAGCTGTCAAACCAAGATTAGTCTGTAATTCCAAAATCTTCTTATCTTTCTCAATGTTATTTGTTTCAAGATCACGTATCCTAACATATTTAACCACTGATCCTTTCCCTTTTGATTGTAGATATGTATCTTGCATAGACAGTATATGGGCTAACTTCTCTGATGCATTAGAACCCTCATATGCATGTTGAAACGATGAGCTTGTTTGTTCAACATGTGTAACAATTCGGTTTTCCACATACTAATTCAAACCTGTTACTCGACCTGTTTTATATTCGGGCAAATTTATCACTAAAAAGTATCATGTTTATCGAGGAATTTCTATACAAATTATATTTATTTATTATATTTATTTAATATATATATATATAATTTTAGAAAATGTTCACTTTTAACCCAAACATGAACTTTAACCCTCTATCGTTTTCACATCAAATCTCCAGGGACCAATTTGCAAATTTTGCATATTATGTTTATAACCCATATAACCAGATCCATGATCCAGGACCCGTTAACCCGAAACCTGTACCCTTTTAGTTTGCTTGAACCACAATTGTCGTGCTAAACTAGGAATTGAATCACGATTGTGATTTCCCGTATCATTATCGGCCTAACCGTCCTAACTAATTAAGAAACAAGATCCTATATAACGTGAATCGATTTATTTAATAAATCGTCATGACCTAAATCAATTATATAACTTCGGATTGATTATAATTAAATTCCTCACGGCTACATACCTTTACACACATCGCCTATCAAACCCCCGTGGTTAATTGGGTTTTCGACGTTTGGTTATGCTTGGTTGATCGTCTTCCTTGCGGCACTGTTAACCTACAATTAATTCGTCTTTAATCAGTGATATAGGTAATAAATTATACGTGTAAGCTCATCTTGAATCATTGAACAAAAGCCCTAATACTGATTTAATTAACATTCAACGGATTGATCGATTTCATAATTAGGGTTTCTGATCGAATTGGGTTTTGATTTGTTCTGTATATAATAAACCGTTTACAAGGTTTAACTAACTGACACACCAGCGCAGACGGCTAGTGTGTTTGTGTGTTCAATACAGGTCCGGCCATAGGCGCGGGTTCGAGTCCCGGCCGGCCATTTATTTTGGTATTTTTTTGATTTTGATTATTTTAACTTGTTTTAATGGTTTTAAATACATTATAATTGATATTAAATATCAAATAAAAAATATTTTATTCACCCAACATCATAAAGCTAGAAGTTTCGTGTCAATTAGTCTCGTTACAAGTTTTTGTATATATATATATATATTATTAACAATAAAACCATCACTATTTTATTAAAATCCGACATTTATATTGAGGCTTCTTGTTGTTAAAATATTTTTTATATATTTTCTTATAGTTATTATATATATATATATTTTATATATATATACATACATATATATATATAATTTTATTCGTTATAAACAAAATATAATAAACATATTAAGCATGTTAATATATTTTTACCATCGGATCTCGTTAAAAACTCCAAGATATAAATTTTACGATAATTATATATTTAAACGTTTATTATTATAATATGTCTCAATTCATATTTATTTAAATTAATTATTCGTAAACCCGATTTTAGGACAAACAATGATTTCAATAATTTGTAAGGCCCCGAACCCCGGGAACCCCACAGTTGGTAATCATTCAAAACACTCGTAAAAATAATTAAACTTAAAAACAATTCTTTTCATTAAAATAAGCATCACAGAGTATAATTCGGCGGAAAACGTAAATAATATAATAAGTTCCTAAAACCCGGGAATTTTGTCCAAAAACCAACAAAATTATCTTTAATAAAAATATTTTTAAAGGAAATGTTTAATAATGAAGTCTTCAAATCCCGTATGCCCTTCACCGGCCAAGTAGCTTCGTGCACGTCTAAGCGATAAGACATCCTCTTCCTAACCTGAAACTCACACTAACATGCGTACAAAGTCAGCTTAAGCTGAGTGAGTTCAAGTTTTAAATAAGTAACAAAAGTCTTAATAATCATTCCAACGGTTTTAAAACGGTAAACGGAAATACATCGGTTAGGTCACAGCATCCCATAAATAGTCTTCCTTACGTATGATCATCTCTATACGTGCATTCCTATATATATAAATATATATATATATATATATATATATATATATATATATATATATATATATATATAAAACATTCAATAATAATATTCAGGTCCGAGAAAACGTACAACCCAAACACGTAACATTCAGCGCATGAAAACACAAAGTAGGCATACGAAACATTCAGTAGTCGAGACGACTACAACATTCGTCAAATATTGGCCATTCTAATATATATATATATATATATATATATATATACACATACATACATTCTTTAACATTCCAAGGCCTACCAATACTAGCAAGCCTATGTAAAATCGTTTAAAACATTTCATCAAGCAAAATCGCTTAGGTGTGCATGCTAGCCCAAAACTTAAAAAGAGTTAAACGGGGCATCAAGAACTCACCTGAAATCGATCGAACACCTGCAATGAGCTAGGAAACCCCTAAGTGCACACTCACAAGTAAGGGCTTGTAAATAATACCCAACGCGTTACTAAATTAGACCATAAGAACACTCTAGCCTAATGGGCCGTTCAAGCCCAACAACTTGGCCCAAGGCCTAACACTTTGGCCCAAGGCCCAACAACTTGGCCCAAGGCCCAACACTTTGGCCCAAGGCCCAACACTTGGCCCAAGGCCCAACACTTTGGCCTAAGGACCAACGATAATCAAATCGGGTCAAATGCGCGCGAAATAAACCTTAAAACCATTTGTTAAACGAATCAGACCCGAATGGACCAAATTCCATTTTAAATCTTTTCATTCATCAAGATTATGTCACCCGAGTTGATAGGGTTGACGGTTCCTTTTTACAACTCTTATTTTAACGTTTAAACGAAAATTCACGCACCGCCGACTCGATTGACGAAGCACTAACCCCAACAGCCCCGTGCATCAAAAATATAATTTTCCCACAGCCCTTAAACCCCCCTAGGGCTGTACAAACTGATTCGGTCGGTCATCCGATCGTTTAACGCATCAAACTCAATAATTGCCAATCCTACACCCGATAAACCCTAGTTTTCGAACTAAAATCGATTGACCGACCTAAACACCTCCATTGGCCATGAAATTTTAGTATATTGTAAGTGACATACCTAAGAATATGACGGAGTACGAACTTCAATTATAACAGCCCCGAAAGATGCGAGAAAGGGCAGCCACCGGTTAAGCCTAAAACGAACTTATCGATCAATACGAATATAACATGCAGATTTTAGTATGCAAAGATGTATTTTATTACATAGGAAAACCATGGAATTAAATTATTAAATTTTTACCAATGTTGCATAAATATCTTAAGTTTATAAAAATATTTTTATTATATTTTTCTAGTGGACAAAAAAACCATAAAAATTCTTCTAACACAGAAAGGTATGTGCAGCTATTTCAGCTGCGCAACAAAATGGTTTTATTTTTATAAAATTCATTACCCAGGTAAATTAAACGATTCCAATTGGGTTTGGTTCCTAACTCAAAATATTAACTTCCAGAAGTGGAACCAACCAATTTAGACTTGTCGAAAAAAGGTTATGATGTCGGGAAGACAGAGCAGAATCCGTCATCCCGCATCAGCTTTGACACTCGATTTTATAAATTCATAAAAACCATTCAAATCTCGTCCAAAAATTACGTATTATACATTTATGGAAACTAGACTCAAAGTAGAACATCATGGAATCAAGAATCGATCAAAAACAGTGGATTAACATCGCGTTACCGACCCTACAATAAACGTATACGAATCTGTCAGCAAGCTGTTATCATCAAAACTCAATCTTAACGACCAATAAGCGCGTTAATATGATCAATTAAGGTGTAAAAGACATGGGAAATCATAAAACCGACCTTGAATTGAAGTTTTCACGGCTGAAACTTGGCTGGGCAGAAGAAAAACGAGCAGGGGGGGTTCCAGGTCCGACGGCTGCAAATAGGTTTAGGGTTAGAGTTTTCTTTTGTTTTATGATATAAAATAGTTACATCCAAGTCCCTCCAAATTGAATTATGTAGCAACCTTGGTGGAAAGTTAAGTGAGAACGTTTACGAGGTTTGCAAGGAGCTCCCGGGAGAATGCCGGGTCAAGCCCGATAAATATACAAACTCTACAACGTGCATGCCGATAAACGAAAATGTCGGGTGCTACATACTAGTATAATACTTTAAGTCGTAAGAGGAGATGTTTTGGGAGAAAAGGATGGACAAACGGACTTTTAAAACGTATTACAAGGCTCTAAATTAGAAAGATGAAACCCCGGCTTTTTGACCAACATTTATAAACGATCGAGCCAATTAACGAAATTTACGAGCGTTACATAATTAAATAATAATAATAATCCGTAAAGATCAATCGTTCAATCCATAACATACCAATCATAAATATGACTCAAATCACATCGAAATCCTAAATTCATTCATAATATTATATTATTTAATTAGGATTCTTGTTGATAATTCTCGAAGAGCGTGATTTCCATTTGCATGTCGTAATCATTCCCGTTTATCTTATTCAATAAGGTAAGTTTTATCATTCCCCTATTTTACTTAGTTTTCTAAAACGTTTTGGGGACATATGCGTATATCATACTATATATAAACATATATACACATATATATCAAAAATAGCAAACATGTAATTGTGTCTGATTAATCAAATCTACTTGTTATGTGCTTATTTATCTTTGTATGCAATCGTTTGACATATCCCCTTGGAGAGGGTTCTCATTGACCACCGCTCGATTCGCTTGGCAACGGTCTTACTCTATTTATTTGCTCATAGTTGATTTACCGGCGCCCGATTTGCTTGGCAATGGTTTAGTCGACAACTTATTTGCTTATGGTTTGATTTGATTACCGTATTTATTACCTTTTCCTTATTTATTATATTAACAATATTTTTGATGTCAAAAATTGGTGATAAACTCACTCAAAATGTTTGTTGACAAAACTCCATTTTCTACGCATATGCAGGTTACTTGAAGTTGAAGTATGGACACTTAGAAAAACCTTAGGGTTATATTGAAGACAAACTTGAATTTAAATGATTGTATATATTTATTTGAATTGTATTGTAGTATTTAAATATTATGTGCACATTTGAAATAAAATAATTGTAAGACCCCGAATCCCGGGAATCCTACAGTTGGTAATCATATCCAAAAATTCTCAAAAATTTAAAGTCAAACAATTTCATCTTATTAAAAATCGTTTCAGAGTAATAAACAGCGGAAAATCACAAGTACTAAAACCAAGTTTCCAAAATCGGGAAGAGTGCCCAAAACCATAATTTAAATGTTTAAAGTAATAAATGAAAAGAAAACAGGTTGCGTATTAATCTCCGACTAGTTATGCCTTCAACCGTCTAAGTAGTCTCGAGCACGTCCAAACGGTAAGCATCCTCCTCTAAACCTGAAACTCACACTAACATAAACACAAAGTCAGCTTGAGCTGAGTGAATTCAAGTTTTAATAATTAACATTTAAATAAATCATTCCAAGGGTTTAAATATAAAAATGGGATTATAAAACATTCCAAGAGTCTAAAATATAATACGGGATACGAACAGTTAGGCCATCATCAACACTGAGTATTCGTACTTAGACATCTATATACATCAATATATTTATATCCCTATAAATATCATCCAAATAATAGCATTAGGGTTGAGCACACGTACAACCCAAACATGTAACATCTCATCCAAGTAATAACATCAGGGTCGAGCACACGTACAACCCAAACACGTAACATCCGATGATGATCATGCCACACGAGCCTACCCCCTCACGGGCTTTTCAGGGCCCGCCACAGGATCTAAGAACCTGAGTAGTATAGTTTGGCCTGGCCAAGATCACCATCCATCCGTATGCAAATACGAAGTAGGCATACGCAACATCCTTAGTCGAAAACGACTAATTAACATCGCCAATTACTGGCCATACAATAACGCATCCATAAACACGCATGTGTATATATATATATATATATATATATATATATATATATTTATATTTATACAATTATACATATATAACATTCCAAACATACCATCATGAACGTAAGCCTAGGGTCATAAAGTAACACCTGCATACACATTCATAAATATCATCTCATGACATACTATAATATGAGTAAGCCTATATCCTTGAGTCTATACTATAAGTAATATCTATAACCTTATAAAATATATAACCATAAACGAGCCTCAAATTTTCTAAGGCATAGAATATAATTCACTCATAATTTCATGAACCCACAAACACAAGTAAGGTCATATAAAACCATCCAATTAGTTTAAACGAGTAAAATCGGGTAAAGTTGAAATATGGTGTGTATGCTAGCCCAAAACTTGAAAAGAGTAAAAAGGGGCATCATGAACTCACCTGACACGAGGCACACAATAAACAACGAGCTAGAGAACCTCTAATCAAATCCGCAATTCACAACCTGTCAGATTGCACACAAAGATACAAACTAAACCGTACCGACTCGTTTATCCTACTAGGTGTTCTAACATAGTTTGAGTTACCTAAGCCTCTTCCTTACCACTTTCAATTATAACAACCCCCCGGGGCCTTACAACACCAATGCGACCCGTAGATACTCCCGGGAATAAAGAATTCCCAAATTACCCCCGGAAGCACTAGGTGACATCAACACGCGCGTTTAAGAGTTGTTTAGGCAATTAACAACCAAATCAGCCCCGTGTGGACCCAGTATGATAAATTCACAGCCATCAAGTCCACACAGCGCTACACGAGTCAAATGGGTCGATAGCTCGCAAGCACAACGCCCTAACTAATCAATAAACGCGAATACGTGTTGTACCGACCCGTTTGAGTAACCGACAACCAATTCAGCCCCAATACTTATAAAAATCATTTTCCAACAGCCTGTACATTAAACCGAAGCTATCCGAATTGAATTGGTCATCACTTACTTCATCCCTTGCGTTAAACGCAACAAAACACTATTCTAGACAATCGAAAACTAGTTTTCAATCTACAACTAGTTGACCTATCAAACGAACACCAAAGGACATGATTTTAAAGTATGATATATGGGACATACCTAGGAAGATTGTGGTGCAAAAACTCACTTCAAACAGCCCCGACTAGAACACAATTGAACATCTACCGGTTAAGCCTAAAACGAACTTATCGATCAATAACAAGTAAAACGTGCAGATTTTAGCATGGGAAGATGCATTTAATTGCATAGGATAACCTTTGAAATAAATTATTAAATTTTTACCAGACTTCAATAAATATCTTAGGTTTATAAAAATATTTTTATTATATTTTTCTAGTGGACAAAAAAATTATAAAAATTCCTCCAACACAGCAAGGTACGTGCAGCTATTTCAGTGCGCAACAAAATGGTTTTATTTTTATAAAATTCATTACCAAAGCAAATTAAACGATTCTAATTGGGTTTGATTCTTAACTCAAAATATTAAGTTCCAGAAGTGGAACCAACTAATTTGGACTTGTTGAAAAAGAGTTATGATGTCGGGAAGACAGACCAGAATCCGTCATCCCGCATCAGCTTTGACACTCAATCTTATAAATTCATAAAAACCATTCAAATCTCGTTCAAAAATTACATATTATACCTTTCTAGAAACTTAGACCCAAAGTAGAACATCATGGAAATAAGAATCGATAAAAAACAATGGATTATCATCGCGTTACAGACCCTACAATAAACGAATACGAATCTGTCAGCAAACTGTTATCATCAAAACTCAACCCTAACGTGTTCAACAAAGGGTTTAACGGTGAAAAAGAGTTATACTAAGATAGAATCGACCTTGAATTAGTCTCGGGAGGCCGGAGAATGGCTGCAAACTGCAAGAAAATCGATGAGGAATGCTAGTGAGAGGCGCCGATCGGAACTAGGAGGAAGGAGAAGGAGTTTTAGGGTTTATGTTATAAAAATTTACATCTAGGCCCTTCCACTTATAAATTATGATGTCTTGGATTAAACGTTAAATAAATAGGCTAACAAGAAAGACAAAGAGGTCCCCGAGGAAGGCCAGATCGAGTCTCGGTAAAAATACCAACTCTACAACACATAGATCCTTTTAACAAAAATTTGCGGGCGTTACAATAATTAAATAGATATTGTCACATTTATATTATGATAGTATCTTCGAGCTATGAGCAATCGAATCACGCCCCGGCATTTCCGCCTTAGGTTGGGGTGTGACAACATGTGTGTCAGAAACCACCACCTAAGGTTCTTCTTCTTCTTCTTCTTCTTCTTCTTCAATAACTAGGCTTTTCTTAGACTGAACCTTAGTAACTGGTTCATCTAATATGGGCATAACACTCATTGATGTATCCACATTCACATTCTCTTTAATCAAGACACCTGGTCGAGGATCTCTTCTTCTTCTTTTACGTGGAACAAGACCAGTGTCAACTTCAGCATCACTCTGTAATGGCTTTTCTTGTGTGACAAGAACTAATTGAGGAGGTTTCAAAGCTATTCGATGCAGTCTTTCTTTCAAAGCATCCATCTGTTCAGCAGTAGGTACGATTGCTTGTACTTCTTCATGGTTTGGATCCTCTACATGTAGTGGTAAAGGATCTGCTGCTCTGTCATCGGATAATACCTCATAAGAAGCAATAGGCTCCTAAGGCAGAACAACATATTCCTCAGCCATCGCTTGATCGGCAACTTCATCAGCGCACTCAGTTTCAGCATATTCCCAAATTTAACCAACCTATGAATTCTCTTATATATAGCCTTAGCACCCTTTATACTCTGTTTCATCAACCCAAAAGTAGACAGAGCCAACGCCTTCAAATCAATAGTAGTAACCAAGCGTTCCAGATCTCGTTAATGAACATAAAAGATCATTTGTAGAAACCTCGGATACATCAGAAACATCTCTTTCTTCCTTCCTCGCAAATTACTCATCATTTTATCCAACACAAATTTCGAATAGTTGTAATCCTGATCCATAATTAGAGCCATAATAGCTGACATCTGAGTTTGACTAATCTCGTATGAACTTCCTTTCCTCCCAGATAAAGAACGTATGAATGAGGAACCTCCATACGGATGAAATAACTTCTTGATAGATGATGGATAGTTCCCTTCATACCCCATTCTTTGCAAAACCATCACCACACTCTTGGAATACTCAGTAGGATGATCAGGCTGGTCACCAAACAATAGAGCTTCTCGAATCAATGCCTCAGAAATCACAATCTTCTTCTTCTGAACTATTGACTCAATAGTACCAGCTCCCCATGCACATCCTTCATTAATTTGCACCTTGTTCCAGAAATCTACAATAAGATCCTTGTTGATGATTGGATTTTCTCGTAGAGCATGTGAGATTCTGCAAGTGTTTAACCCCACAATCATGGAAGTGAACTCCTTGTGTGTTGAGGGTGGATTAAATAGATAACTAGTAATATTGTGCGAACCAGCAAGCTTTAATGGGGTTTGCTCAACAACTTGATCTGCAGCAATCGTATATGCGACAAAAGAATTAAATTAATACCATTTAATAAAATAACAATTTAATTTGAGACATTAAAATAATCTGGTCAAACTCCCTTGTATTTGGTCAATTGGATATGGTTTTCGGTCAATAATCATTGATTTCGGTCAACTTTTAGTATTTTGGTCTGAACACTGGTATTCGGTATAAACAATAAGTATTCGGTATGCTATTGAGTTTTCGGCCTGACCACGGGGTTGACCAAATGGATCTTGGTCAACACCCCACTGAAAAACCTAAAGAGAATTTTAAAAGCCTCCTTGGTTACTGTGTCGTCTTCTCCATTACTCCACACCGCCATTAAACCTGCAACAAACTCAAGAACCACCGAAAATGCTTCGAGTGACATGTCAATCACATCAAATCCTTTCCTAAACATTACTCTGACCATATACGTTATATTTTCATAAAACCCTAACCACCTATAATCTACTGAAAACAAGAAAGAATCATATCCAACTCCAACATTTAAATGAACAATCATTTAAAATAGATTACATTTCGAATGAGTCAATGATTTGATCAATCTTGAAAAACCTTTTAGCCGAGGTTGAGAGACGAGTTCCGAATTTAAAAAACTGATTGTTTTTTATTAAGATAATGTGAAATAAACCGAAAACTCCCTTTTATATCTCATAGAAAACAACTGGATCAGGTCCATCTTGGTTTTCGTTGGGCCTGATTTAAAGACTTAACATTTTGGGCCAAGAACTCAACTGGGCCAAAATGTTTTAGACCAACTTTTAACAAGATCCAACATTTTTAAAAAACTTTTAGTGAAAGCTGGTTCCCGTGACATGCTTGTTTCGATGATAACAAAATATATTTACGGAGAATAATACAAATAACATAAACTCAAAAATAAAAATAACCTTTTTACAGCTTTTATAGGCTTTTTGGGATCAAACGTTTTAGGTTCAATCAAGGAACACTTTTCAGCACACACATACTTTGTAAGATCTGGTATATTGTCGGTATTGCTGCCCACTTAAACCCTTCCCTTAATACTTACTTAGTGAAATAAGACTGGACACAATTTAGGTTTGTGTGATCTAGTGGGACCCACACTTAAAAGCCTAGAAATCACTTCGCCAAGTTTCGTTATTGGTTTTATCGAACCGAGTCACCCCACCTTGACTCCAACCCCCTGATATTGGCCAAAAATTTTGATGACAGAACAACTTTTCCTTTTAACAAACTTGGAATATTTTGCAAAATCAAACATTAAGGTTGAACACTGGACCTACATGCCACGTAGTACAGACTTACATGCCTTACATTTAAGGTGTTTAGTACATATAATGATGCCCCACCTCTGTAGTTTAACTTTAACCCCTTAAGTTTGTATATTTTTCATCAACTTTTGGTTGATTTATTAACATTTTCTTAAACCTTTTATGAAATGCCGTAATTAAATTATTGCATTTATTTGGTTGACCAAACACCAACAGGCTTGTGTATGACCCGACCTTTCATCCCTTTCCTTACGCAAGACTTAGTTAAATTTACAAAACCCTAAGATGTGTTCCACATAACAAGTTCAATTAGGTTCCAACAAGTCAACGGTCAGACCGACTTTTCATTCTCTTGGGCTAAGCCTACTGGCACATAGATTACAGAGTCTTTCAGTTTTGGCTGTAGTACCTTACGTGTGTTGATCTTACTATCACACAAAGATTCATATCATTTCCCAATGCCACGAAACAAAATTTTTGTATATTGAATTTTATAATGTTTTTGTATTTTTATATTTTTAACGAAAGCAAGTAAAACAGAAGTACACTATTTTTGTATTTTTGCCTTTTTCTACCCCTAAACACACGCACACTATTTTTGTATTTTTGCCATCCCCCCCCCCCCCCCCAAATTTGGGCATAAAGAAATCTAAAAAGAAAAAAAACTTTTATGTACAGATTTAAACTTAAAAATCAATCATCAAAACGAAGCATTTTAGGAATCCTACAAGCACATTAAACCGAGATGTACCAACAGGTTTAGTAAATAAGTCCGCCACATTATTATTAGTGTGGACTTGTTCTAAACGAATCAATTTTTGTTCGTAGCAATCTCTAATGAAATGTTTTTTAATGTCTATGTGCTTGGTTTTAGAATGTTGAAACGGGTTTTTAACAATTGCAATCGCCACATCATTATCATAAAAGTAGGAGTGTCAAGAAAATTCAAATCATAATCCTACAATTGATGTTGCATCCAAATCAACTGTGAGAAACAAGCCGATGCTGTCACATATTTAGCCTCAGCAGTGGATGTCGACACCGTTTGTTGTTTCTTGCATTTCCATGAAATGAGCCTATCTCCCAAAAACTGACATCCAGCAGATATTGATTTCCTGTCAATATCACAACCTCCATAGTTGTTGTCAGCAAAAGCATATAAGTCAAATTCTGAATTTTAGGATACCAAAGACCTAACTTCGGTGTCCCTTGCAGATACCTAAATATTCTTTTAACAACAGTTAAATGAGAGAGTTTAGGATTAGCCTGATATCGAGCACATTGAGAGACTCCAAACATGGTGTCGGGACGACTAGCAGTTAGATACATCACTGACGTAGGTTGTCGCGGTCTACTCAAACAATCAATTTTAAGACTTAAATACCTATAATAAGTACGGGTAAGTAAGGTCGTCTCCAAAGGGACTCAAGGAAAGTACTAATTTAATATTACTAAATTAATTATTAAACTACGGCAGACAGACGATTTCAAGCGGTTTTTAGTAAAAGATTAATTAAAACTAAATGATTACTTAAAAAGATTTGTAAACAATATTAATTAAAAAGTATTCATTCTAGGTTCGGATTATGCGTTCCGTACGTTAATCACAGATTATCTCGTCTTTGGTTGTACAATAATTGCTAGTCCCATGATTTGATTTATGATGACAAACGATAACTCAACCGAATTGTTGAGACAAATGAACCCGGACTCCACAATTACCAATTCTATGTCTAGGAAAACTAACTCAATGATAAGGTTTGATGATTCTAGTTCAATGACACAAGAGCTTAAACCCTAAATGTTGTTGAACAACCAAAAAAACGTTACACAAATCAATAATCGCAAACACAAGCCTTAATCAACCAAATAACTAATTAAGCAAGACAAATTCATATAAAATCAATCAAGCCCTATTCATTTAGAATAAGAATCTGTTTTTAACGGTATTTCACAAAAAAACTTAGCCTAGAACGAACACACACGATTAGCCGGACATCGACATAATCGTTAAAACACTTATCTTGATGAACATACGATCAATGATGGAACCGGAAGCTTCGGGATGGATGAAAGTCGCCCTAGAACACCTCTTCTGCCTCTAGAAGTCGATATATGCCGAAAAGGGTCGAAAAATCGTTTATATAGTGAAAAACCTAATTTTAGCGGACTTTAAGCATCTTCGCGTATCGCGAAGTTGCCACTCCTGCATCTTCCCGATATGCGAAGATGCAGCTGACTTCAAATTCAGATTCATCTCGTTGAGAAACATGAAATTCATATATTACGGATTCCGTAACTCATTTTCTAGACGAGATATGCCTTTTTACTAAAAGACACTTTCCTGGTAACCCATCTTGTTCAGTTTTCACTTCGGCTTCAGGTTTTTCATCCAATCCTCTCCCGAATCCTTCTTAACCCTCAATACATGTTTCCCCATCCTTCCATCTTCTCGAGGCTTGCTTAATCTTCATCTAGATGGCTCTGAATTAGCTCGTTTAAGCTCCATAACTTCCAATGTCCTGAAAACACATAGCAATGCTTGAAGTGCCAATGTTCATCCATTTATTAATCTAAATATAACCTATTAATATATAAAACTAACTAACTTTTACCCAACCATCACATCCCCACACTTATCCTTTTTCATCCCGAAAAAGACTTTGCAATGGAATCAGAGTCAGAGATTATTCTCAAAATACTTCATATATTATCTTAATTAAGCACAAAGAACACAAAAACCGCGATTAACGATATTGTTGTCCACCTAAACCCATGCCTCAATATTTACCGGGAAAAATAAGGTGTGACAGTTTTATTAGTTCATATGATTAAAATGGAACACACACCTCAAAGCCTTGAAGCCGCCTTACCGTGTTTCATTATAGTTTTACCGAACCAGACCACCCCAACTTGACTTAAACCTTAAAATTAGATGATCAAAATTTTGTACATTTGTATAATTTTTCAAGCCCATATGTAATAGCTAAGACAGTCTTGGATATTTTTATCGAACCAAAACCTAAACTTAAGCATTAAAGTCTACCAGAATGGCCATTAGATACAATTAAGGTGCAATTAGGTAACCAGCAAATAAATAGCCCCCACTACATGACATACCCCCGTTATCAAGCAATACCCCGAAGTCCATCACCATACGTGAGTAGGCATGAATTCATCTGTAGGGCTTACATATGACGTGTCCCGTGTGGTCCGTTTCTTAATGGTAATGAGACGCGAGCACGGGAACCCCACATGACTAACAGCGTGGATGATCAAGTCAGTAGTGAATTTGTACTTTAAAAGCACTTTTTGTGATCATGTTTAATGACTTATAAATTGGCAGATAAACTGCGGGTTTGCTCTTTTTTAAGCTTATTTAATAAAAATAAATCCACTTAGGAAATATGCATACCCAGATGATAAACCGCATGCTGACCCATGGTCTCCGAACCCCGGAGCATCCCATCAATACAAGATTTAAGGCCATAAAACCATACGCCTATGAAGTGTTAGCCACTTAAACTAGCAGTATTTTCATTTATGTTTATATCACAAGCCATCTAGCATATTCTAACGTTAAGCCTATCCAACCATTGTACTATAGACTAGTCATATTAAAATTTTATTTTTGGTGATCAAATCTAATAAAAAGGCTTGAGTATGGCCTAATTTTTCATTCCAGTCCTTACACAGGCTTAGCTAAACAAACAAAACCCTGAAGGCGTTTCCCACGAAAAATCAAGCATTTTAAAGTTCAATTAAGTCAACAACTAAACTTCCTTTCATTCTCAAGGCTGAGCCTACCGACACATCCCAAATTAAGTGTGTTCCCGTTTTATTATCTCTTATTATATAATAATTTTGAAAAATAATCCCCGATTTTTCTATCATTATCCATTTATTATGAAAAAAAATCTTAATTCATGAGACATTGATACTTTTAAATTTCTCTTAATTTCTCCATTTTTCAATTTCTCCCAAATCCCCACACTTGAGGCAAACATTGTCCTCAATGTTTAAAAATATGACAACTAAAATAGGGACGAAGTTAAAATTCACTTCGACAATTTTAAAAACCGGGCCTAATGTGATGGTGGTTATTTATTATACATTTATACAATTACACTTTTAACACAAAAACTAATAAAACAGATAAGGTTATGAAAACGAAATCACCTGATAGAAAATAATACTCTCATATGCAACTCTGGTGCCCTCGGTGATCTCTCGGTGAACTTACCTCTTCAACTCTCAAAATAAAATCTGCAAGCTTTCACACGTGTAGAAGCACGCTTCTCACAATTATTTGAAAAATAGGTCTTTTAAACCGTTTGCAAAACCATTCATTTTAAATTACCAATCAAATTTAAATAAATTCATAACCAAATTTGTTAAACGAGGAAAAATGTTAAAAGACCGAACTCACTTTCGTAGGAATCACAATTGCATTTAGCGTATGCAACAAGCCCTTTAAACCCCCCCGGTAGCTCGGGTGGACAAGTTTGGTCTTGTGAGGGTATATAGTGAACTAAACCCACAAACTTCAACTACAACAAAAATATACATGTACCTGAATACAAGGCCGGGTTGCCTCCCGGTTAGCGCTAAGTTTTTGTTAAGATCTTCAGCCGGACCGTTACCTGATTTTGCGTTTACGATGGTCTAAGTGGACACTTTCCTACCGAGTTTCCTCTAAAAGCTCGGTAGTTGATGCGCCTCGGTTCCTCTTCTTCTTTCCCGTTAAGTATGTTTGATGAATCAATACACGCGGAAGTGAATGCATTTTACCCTTAGAATTTCTCATATACGCCTGGTGGTTAACAAGTCGAGCACACCCACTTTTGGTTTTGTTTGAACAACCCAACTTTGATCAAAAGAGAGCTGAACATTTCCCCACTGAGTTCCCAGAGTATGCTCGGTAGTTGAGGTGCTGTGTGCCTCCTTTCTTCCTTGTGGTTGACATTTCAATAAAAACGATATAGGCCCATTTCACCATGTTTTGTTCAGTGTCTTCCAAACTCACTTTCCTTTTTCTTGAACTTGAACCATTCCCCCCAGCTTTGTTTATTGGTGTGATTGTTATAAGAGAACAACTGGGATTCACCTGGGCTACTCTAATCATAGGCTCTTCAAAGGTTGATATGCCTTCAACTGGGTCTAAATTTTCAACTTCATGCCCTAAAGGGTCTGAACTTTGTCCCTCAATGTCATCTTGTTCAACCACAACCACAACATTCATTAGCTCATTAGTAATTAACGGAGTTGGTGTGGTATTAATCTCCACAACCTCTTCCTCCACTTCGTGCTCTAAAAGTCACTGAACCTCAACCATCACTTCATTATACACCCCGACACCACTAGCCAACTTCTCTTGTTCTCGTTTAATTTGGGCCACCTCTTCTAATAGTTGATTCTTCAGTTCATCTTGGGCCGCATTAGACGTTTCTTGAATATCTAACCTTTCATTTATAGCCTTATTCTGAGCTTCTTGATCTCTCTTCATCTCCTTTAGAAAATCCATAACGCCTTTCATAGACTCTTCATTGTTACCGGAGGAATCTTCTTGATCTTGCTGATAATTCCTTTGATAAGTACCACCATGATTGTGATATTGAGGGATTTCTTCGTATATAGGTTGGGGTACTCATCATAATAGTAGCCTTCCTCCTATTGGTAACTTATAAAAGTTGGCGCATCAGGTCCATCACTATCATATTCACTTGACTCTTAGTAGCTTTGAGGGTTTGATGAAGATGGTTCATCATATGAATGTGGATAGTCTGAATAATCATCCTCCACAACCTTATATCCTTCATCTGGGTCATAAACCCAACTCCACGTCATCTTGAATTACCTAAACACATGAGACACACAAATACCTCGCGTAAAATCAAACGAAGAAAAGAAAATAAACTAAAATTTAAACTAAATTAAGCTAATTTAAACTAAACTAAACTAGCAATAAGCGCATTGAGTCCCCGGCAACGGCGCCATTTTGACGTAGGCTGTCGCGGTCTACTCAAAAAATCAATTTTAAGACTTAAATACCTATAATAAGTATGGGTAAGTAAGGTCGTCTCCACAGAGACTCAAGGAAAGTGCTTATTTAATATTACTAAATTAATTATTAAACTAAGGCGGACAAACGATGTAAAGCGGTTTATAGAAAATGATTAATTAAAACTAAATGATTACTTAAAAAGATTTATAAAAAATATTAATTTAAAAGTATTCATTCTAGGTTCGGGTTATGCGTTCCATACGTTAATCACAAGTTCTCTCGTCTTTGGTTTTACAATAATTGCTATTCCTATGGTTTGATTTATGATGACAAACGATAACTCCACCGAATTGTTGACACAAATGAACCCGGATTCCACAATTACCAATTCTATGTCTAGGACAACTATCTCAATGATAAGGATTGATGATTCTAGTTCAATGACACAAGAGCTTAAACCCTAAATGTTGATGAACAACCAAAAAAACGTTACACAAATCAATAATCGCAAACACAAGCCTTAATCAACCAAATAACTAATTAAGCAAGACAAATTCATATAAAATCAATCAAGCCCTATTCATTAAGAATAAGAATATGTTTTTAACGGTATTTCACAAAAAACCTTAGCCTAGAACGAACACACACGATTAGCCGGACATCGACATAATCGTTAAAACACTTATCTTGATGAACATACGATCAATAATGGAACCGGAAGCTTCGGGATGGATGAAAGTCGCCCTGAAACACCTCTTCGGCCTCTGGAAGTCGATATATTCCGAAAAGGGTCGAAATATCGTTTATATAGTGAAAAACCTAACTTTAGCCGACTTTAAGCATCTTTGCGTATCGCGAAGTTGCCACTCCTGCATCTTCCCGATACACAAAGATGCAACTGACTAAAAATTCAGATTCGTCTCATTGAGAAACATGAAATTCATATATTATGGATTCTATAACTCATTTTCTATGCCAAGATATGCCCGTTTTACTAAAAGACACTTTCTTGGTAACCCATCTTGTTCAGTTTTCACTTCGGCTTCAGGTTTCTCATCCAATCCTCTCCCGAATCCTTCTTAACCCTCAATACATGTTTCCCCATCCTTCCATCTTCTCGAGACTTGCTTAATCTTCATCTGGATGGCTCTGAATTAGCTCGTTTAAGCTCCATAACTTCCAATGTCCTGAAAACACATAGCAATGCTTGAAGTGCCAATGTTCATCCATTTATTAATCTAAATATAACCAATTAATATATAAAACTAACTAACTTTTACCCAACCATCAATCACTTACCCGATCATTGATATATATTGGGTCTGATCTACAGATGGCCCATCCGAATCTGATGTGAGTAAAGGTCTTTAGGCCATTGGAGTTGCGGCTGCTTTATAATCTTGCATCTCAAACTTGACCAACATATCTTTAACACTTTTCCTTAATGGAGCAAAATTCCATCTGAGCTTTGTCTAACCTGAAGACCCAAGAAAGTCATCATTTCTCCAAGAGAACTCATCTCAAATCGCTTCTTCGTAACCGATTCAAATTCAAACACACAACTGTTGATTGGTGCATCCAAAGATGATATCGTCCATGTAGATTTGAACCAAAATAATATCACTGTCGATTCTTTTGATGAAAAGAATTTGGTCAATGGTTCCATGCATGTACTCATGTTCCAGCAAATGATCAGTCAAGGTGGCATACCAAGCTCGATGAGCCTGATGTAAGCCAGAAAGAGCCTTATCCAACTTGTAAACATGATTTGGATATTTTAGATCAGTAAAACCAGGTGGCTGATCCACATAAATTTCTTCCTTGACTTCTCTATAGAGAAATGATGTCTTGACATCCATCTGGTAAACAGTGAAACCCATGTAGGAGGCATAAGCTAAGAAAATGCAAATTGCTTCAAGCCGAGCCACCAGAGCACAAACCTCTGTGTAATCAAGACCATCTACTTGATGAAACTCATGAACCACCAATCTAGCCTTGTTTCTCACAGTAACCCCACTGTCATCCTGTTTGTTCTGGAAGACCCATCTCGTATCTAATGATTTCTTGCCCTCAGGAAGCTCTACCAACTTCCATACTTGTAACCTTTCTGGATAGATTCTACCCAACTAGTTTCTTGTAAGGCCATAACATCACTCTTTGGTTCAATCTAGGATATGAAGCAAGAGTAAAGACAATCATTGATTTCTCCTGTTTGACCGTGTGCGGAAACTCCTGCCTCAAGTGGACCAACAACGTTCCCAATTGGATGATCATGTTGAATGTTGGTAGGAATCTGATAATATGCCACTGGTGTTGTGATTGGAATATTTGAAAAATTATCATGTATCCCATTTGTGGAAATATACTCCCCGGACGAAGAATTGTGTATGTGAGAAGTACTTGCAACTAACTCATTGGAAATAGGATTCGGGAAAATATAACTTCCAAATGTTTAACGAATAGGTTCGCTTACATTTGTTGCTTCAACATCAACTGTAGGTTGCATAGACTCTTCAGCAGTGTTTAGAGAAGATTCTGTCTCAGGACCGGCTCCTGAGTGGGCATTGAAGAATCAGGTACTTCATCATACGATCTAGCTGGATCAATATTCAGCACTATTGGCTTATGAATCGCTGTTGTAGACACAACCTCATCTTAATCATCCACACTGTGAAATGTACCTGCAGTATCTACAACAACATCTGTAAAAACATTAATGATTTAAACAGTTCATGATAGTCAAATAACCAATCTAGACCAACTCTGCATAGGTCTCATTTTCCTCTAGGCCTTTTTATAAATTCTATAAGTAGTACATCCAACGTATCTAACGAAATACCCATCATCGGACATTGAATCAAACTTCGGTGTAGCCTCCAAATGAAAAGGGGTGCAAGGACACCCGAAAGCGTGAAAATGAGCAATAGTCGGCTTGTGTCCATAGAGTAACTCATAGGGTGTCTTCATGTGTTGTTTGTTGATGAGCATCCTCTTCTGCACATAACATGCCATGTTGCCTCAGCCACCATTCATTACACTGTAGTAACGAATGAGCTCTTATATTAACAAATATGCCTAGTCTTTAACGAATGAGGCTCATTCGCTAAACATGCTTAGCGAATGAGCCATTTTACATTAAATGTAAAGACTAAACTATTGCTATTATATTCAAACAGTTGCGGACACCAAATCTGTGCACTAATATGACACTTACCTAACACAACCGTGTTTACGTCACCATGGCCATGTTTTTCCCTCCTACATGTATATAAATGGCTATCACTTCCCATTCTTTTGACATACCCCTTTTCACATATTCTCTTTCAAGAATCTGCCATGGACAAGAGAGGATGGAGACCAAGTTATGGAAGACAAGTAGAGGTGCCTGTAGATATAGTTAGGGAACTCATGTGCCTATGCGAGAGAATAGACAAGTTAGTAAGTATCAACATGGTGGCGGAACAAAGGAACCAAGAGCTACATGATAAGGTGGAAACATTACATTTTGAGCAATATCATGTAGACCGAAGGATGGCTATGCTAGAGGACAACCTTGATTAGCTTACGGCCAAGCTTGCTCGATTCAACCCGAACCAAGCCGAGAGGGCAACCCAAACCAACTTCATGACAGGGCCAGCATACATGTAAACCTTCTTTGGAGGAGGATCGCAATTATTCAAGTAGTTCCAGTTAGGTTTAGGATTCTAGTTTGTCATTATTTGAACCTTCCTTCTTTTCATTTTAACGATCGTGTACTTGTTTATCCCTATAATCAATGAAGTTTCATTTTCTTGTGTTTAAATTGACATACCTTACTCTTTCGGTCCATAATAGTCATTAAACAAGTCCCAGGTTTGAAAAAAAATTAAAAAACTAAAAAGTGGGTTCCACCGGGTCAGCACAGCTGTGTCTGGGTGACTGCTGACCACGGCCGTGTCAGGCTCTCAATACCAGTTTTTATCTTGAATTCGCCCATCTTTTTCACTTTTAACACATATCTCTCAAGCCCTAGGTTATTTCCAGACGTTTCCCACCTTATTCCACTAATTCCTTTCATTCAATCACTAAGGCATGTCGATTTTTAGACACTTCAATCTCATTCAAGGGCTGTGTTATACCCACTTCATATTCAAATCGGGTACAAAAACCGAACCCTAGGTTTAAGTTCCTACAAAACTCTGGTTAGATTAGAATAAACAACCACTTATGGTTGAAAAAGTCATTAGCGTCTAAGATTAGTCATCCAAATTGGTTAGATTGTTTCACTTAATCATGTTTTGTATCTATTACTTTGATGGTTAGCATTATATTTATTATTAGCTAAACTTTCATAGTATCATCTTGGATTATGATGAATCTTAATTGTAGTTTGATGATATTAGTTAAACATGTGATCGGTTTTTAATAAGTAAAGGCTATGTTGCAATTATCACTTGATGAGGAATGTTATAACACTCTTAAAAGATACCCAAGTGCCAAGCTTGACGATAAGCCAAGAAATTGCTAGTCATGTGAGGCCTTGGCGAACATTAAAATAGATACCAAGTTCCAAGCTTGACGATAAGCCGAGGAATTGCCACTCTTGTGAGGGATTTTTTTTGACAAATTATAAATCTTTAAAAGAAACACCAAGTTCCGTGCTTGATGATAAGCCGAGTAATTTCCCTTCTTGCAAGGGCTTGATAAAATAACATAATATGTAAGGCCCCGGTCCCGAGAGCCCTACTTTAGCATTGGATTTACTAATAAACAAAGTTCTAAAATCATAGTTAATTAAAACTTTTCGCGGAAATATAAAAGTCATCCATTCTTAAAAACCCACAAGTATTAGTTTAAAACAAAAGAACATAAGTCTTAATGATAAACTCAAAAAACACGTGAATCTTCTTTCTTTCGATGCCAGTCTTCACTTTATTTCTTTGCCACGTACCTCCCCTCAAGCAACCTGCCGCATTGTAACGTCCGTAAATTTCCTATAAAAGATTTAGCCTTGTAGTGTTACGTACACCTTCGGGCTTGACCCGGCTTTCTTCCGAGAGCTCCTGGCCACCCTCGTAAACGTTTCTCACTTAACTTTTCATCCAACTTGCTACATCTTTCCAACTCAAGGGACTAGAGTGTAATATTTTATATTATAATCAAAATCCTAACCCTAGCCCCCCCGCCCCAACCTGCGATCGGCTGAAAACAAGAGCCAAGCACCCCCGATTTTTCTTTTTTGCAGCTGTGATTAGGCCGTAAAACTCCAATTCCAGGTTAGTCCCATGTCCCCTCTAGTCTTTTACACCTTAAACCATCCTTATACATCGTGTATTGATCGTTAAACGACTTGTTGTAGACTTGTATGGTGGCTGTCCAATTGAGGAATTCAGGGGCTATTTTGATTAGGGTTTTTGCAATAAAATCTTACTAGGTATGTCACTTACATCATACTAAAATTCCATGGCCAATGGAGGTGTTTAGGTCGGTCAATCGATTTTAGTTCGAAAACTAGGGTTTATCGGGTGTAGATTTGCAAATTGTTGAGTTTGATGCGTTAATTGATCGGGTGACCGACCGAATTAGTTTGTACAGCCCTAGAGGGGTTTAAGGGCTGTGAAAAAATTATTTTTTTGATGCTCGGGGCTGTTGTGGTTAGTGCTTCGTCAATCGAGTCGGCGGTGCGCGAATTTTCGCTTAAATGTTAAAGTAAGAGTTGTAAAAAGGAACCGTCAACCCTATCAACTCGGGTGACATAATCTTGATGAAAGAAAAGATTTAAAATGGAATTTGGTCCATTTGGGGCTGATTCGTTTAACAAATGGTTTTAAGGTTTATTACACGCGCATTCGACCCGATTTGATTACCCTTGGGCCTTGGGCCAAGTTGTTGGGCCTTGGGCCAAGTTGTTGGGCCTTGGGCCAAAGTGTTGGGCTTGAACGGCCCATTAGGCCAAAGTGTTCTTACGGTCTAGTTTAGTAACGTGTTGTGTATAATTTGCAGGCCCTTGCTTGTGATTGTGCACTTAGGGATTTCCTAGCTCGTTGCAAGTGTTCAATTGATTTCAGGTGAGTTCATGATGCCCTTTTTAATCTTTTTACATTTTGGGCTAGCATACACACCCTATTACAAATTTTACCCGATTATAATCGCTTAAACTATTGGATGGTATTACATGGTCTTATTCTTGATTGAGCATTTTGGAAGCTATGTTTGAATTATTTTTATGCCGTAGGATATTTTAGACTCGTTTATAGTCTTATATTCCATAAGGTTATATATATTATTTATGGTCTAGGCTCGAGGATACTATTAAGCCTAGTATTAATTTCTAGATTATCCATTATTTATGGATTGAATGTGATGATATGGTTTGGTTGAATGTTTGAATTTGATGTTTATATGTGTGTAAGTGAATGTGTATATGAACGTGTATGTGATGGTAAACTGTGATCGGGTCAAATATATTACTCGGGGAGGACCCGAGGTGAGGAGGCCCGTGTTTCATGTTTATGATGCGGCTGGGTCAGATATATTACTTGGGGAAGACCCGGGGTGAGGAGGCCCACCGTTCTATAAACCGTGGTCGGGTCAAATATATTACTTGGGGAAGACTCGGGGTGAGGAGGCCCGTATCACGTGTTTGGATGTTAAACCGCGACCGAGTCAAATATATTACTTGGGGATGACCCGGGGTGAGGAGGCTCGTGTTGCGTGATTTTGTTTTATTAAACTGTGACCGAGTCAAATATATATACTTGGGGATGACCCGGGGTGATGAGGCTCGTGTTGCGTGATTTTGTTTTATTAAACTGTGACCGAGTCAAATATATTACTTGGGGATGACCCGGGGTGAGGAGGCTCGTGTTGCATGATTTTAACGGTTTTGTTAAACCGCGGCTGGGTCAAATATATTACTCAGGGAAGACCCGGGGTGAGGAGGCCCGTGCTGCGTGAAAAGATGTTTAATGTTTTATTCACTTATGATTTGGTTAAGAAAAGCTATTTATGATTTTATTGTCTCATGATTTTCCACTACATTCCCTACTCATGGAATTTAAATTTTTAATGAATGTTGTTTACGAAAACTTGAACTCACTCAGCTCAAGCTGACTTTGTGTGTATATTAGATTGAATTTCAGGTTAAGAAGTGGATGCTACCGCTTGGACGTGCTGGATGCTACTCGGGAGGTTGAAGGCATTTCTGGTCAAGGATTTCAAATAAAACGAATATTTTATTTACAATTGATTTTGGACACCTGTACCCGTGTTTTGGGATTTTTAATACTTAAACTTTTCCGCTGTTATTTACTCTGAACTGGTTTTAAATAAAAGAATCGTTTGGTTTTAAATTTTTGTTTATTTGTGGACGTGATTACCAACTGTAGGATTCCCGGGAATCGGGGTCTTACACGCATTCTACTCACCTACATGCATACTAAAAGTCAGTTACGCTGAGTGAGTTCTAGTTTAACAGTTACCGGATCATTCTTACACGTTCTTTCATTTACTTACAAATATTACCCGGTATTATTCTTACATAGCATACAACTATTCTTACATTCTTGCACAGATATTATAAGTTTCTGCCACCCTACTTCTTGCACAGATATTATAAGGGTCTGCCACCCTACTTCTTGCACAGATATTATAAGGGTCTGCCACCCTACTTCTTGCACAAATATTATAAGGGTCTGCCACCCTACGTCTTGCACCGATTTCATATAGTCGGCCACTCTATTCTTGCCCAGGTATTAGAAGGGCCTGCCACCCTGGCTCTTACATTAGGCTCTTACTATTCTTGCCCAGGTATTAGAAGGGCCTGCCACCCTAACTCTTACATTACATCATTTCTTGACTCTTACAATCATGTTAAATTAACAAACTAGGCACCTACAAATTCTTACACCTTTCTTTCATTCTTGCATTGATGATCCACATTAATCATATATGTATATATATTACTAGTCTTACAAGTATGCACACAGCCCCGAAAACATTTCAAAGAAATGGGGCTAGAACTTATCTTGAGTCAGTTTCTTTCGGAGTTTATGGTTACACATCTTCTCAGCTGGGCACGACTAACTGTTTAACAAGTTGCGAGCATCAGTTATCTGTTTCTACAACTTCTTACATCTAGGTTAATGAGCCCCTCAACTAACGGGGTTCCGGGGGCAGCGCCCCTAGTAGCGGGGTCTAGGGGCTGCCGCCCCTAGCAGGGTCCAAGTAGCAGAGCCCCTGGCTGGTTCTTCATTAATAGTCCTTTATAAAAAATGCATCAGAAAAACGAATCGGGTTACATTTTAAACAATTTTAAAGAATTCGCATGGAAGAATTCGCTTGAAGAATTTGCATGAAACAATTCGCTTGAAAAAATTCGCATGAAAGAATTCGCTTCGCTTGAAAACATTCGCTTCGCATGCAACCATTCGCTTCGCATGCAACCATTCACTTCGCATGGATCCATTCGCTTCGCATGGAACCATTCGCTTCGCATGGCATGCGATGCGATTCCTTTTTGTGCGAATAGAATCTTCTTTTCTTCATTTTTACCATTTTAAAGCCATTTTATTCTGTGACTCTTCCTTAGGACCCGATTTTACCCTTTTTATGGGTTTTAGGTTGCACCAACTTTGTATACCCGTGTTTTACAAAGTTCGAATATCACCTTTTTTTTTCTATAACGAAACAGTTAACACTCGGCCCATCAAGTTTATATTTTTTTACATCTTACAGCCCGATCTATCACTTTATCAGTTTGCATGTCGAAACCGACCTTAAAACTTAACCTTTTTAGCCAAATCTCACATTTCGGTTGCATGTTCGAGTTCGGATTTGGACCAACTCGTGGATCTAAATGTGGTTCTTGTTGTTTGATGGTGTTTAGGCACGATATTTACCCTTCCCTTGGCTCGGGATTGGATTTGGGTGCTAGAGAGAAAAAGTGTATGTTCTTGAGTGTGTGTGTGTGTCTATAAGGGAAATGAAATGGAGTGTTTGGTGGAAATTTGGGGTTTATATAGGGGGTCCATGGGCCCTATGGCCCATAACCTTTTCCTAACCATTCCCAAGCCCAAACGCAACATAATCCAAACACTATCACACAATTAAATTAACGACACACAGTTAATAACAAAACTTTATGTTATTTATTATTCTCAAAAATGCGGATGTTACAAAATACTAATATGAACATGGACCAAATGAATTATTAGTAGTAATTAATCATTTTAGAATGGGAACTATTGGCACTGTTTGTGGAAACGGATTGTTGATGTTCATCCACTAAAATCGATTAATCACTTGTTAAGTGAGTGTGCAACATAACCTACTTTAAACAAATATTGAGTGGTTATTACATGAGTTCTATAATTGTTCAAGAGTTATGCGGATTAATACTTGGTAATGCAAGGTTAACCCTTTACAACTTAACTAATCTTAATTGCTATTTTATGTATGATACAAAGGTTATTTTTACTAAAATATAAAGGGCAATTCACTTAGTAATTTAAGGGGTTGTCTCATCTTTAAAGTGAGTTATCTTAATAATATTTATTGTAAACCACTTGGTTACATAAAATGATGTTTTAGTAGAGATCATGAAGTTATGCATATCTCTTTCTTTAATTATCATAGATTAACATAACTTATAAATAAGGTGTTAATCCCACATTTAATCACCATTGCAAGCTCGCATCACATGTTTACTAACTAATTGTTAAACCAAGCTAAGAGTAGTTTGAACCAAGATGATACACTTTTATCCTTGATCTTCTATCTAAAAATATAAAAATCCCAAAATATTGTCTTTTAATTTATGTATTTAATTTCCTTTTAAAAATTTACTTGTCAAACCTAAAACAATATGATATTCACTTCCTGTTGAAATAAATACAACGATTTAGTAGTAAAAATCAAACAAGTGTGCCGGTGAATCGATACTTGGTTCGTACCTATAATTTACTACATATACGATAGGTATACTTGCCTATTTGTGTGTTGTTTAGTTAAGATAATAACATTTTTATAAATTTAAAACTCGACACCGTGTGAACAAAACCTTTGAAAAACTTAACACTTTTTCTACACCAACAAACACGCATCAATGTATATTTGTTTAGATTTTATTTATATGTTCGACCAGTTTTGTGTAAATGTAAGACGATTTAAATATATAAATTGGATTTTAGGCTTTTGGTTACTACAATGTGTTGGTTATAAACATAATTTAATTTAAAAAAGCCAAATGTATAGAAGAGTTGTTTATCATATAATCAAAGAAGCGCTGTTTTTGAATATTATTTGCAACGGTCTTTTCAATATGTTTTTTTACTATAAAGAAGCGTTGTTTTTTGGTGTTAAAGCGTTGCTTTTTTAATACCATTTTACAAAGGTTTTTAAAGCGTTGTTTTTGTGTACCATTTTAAACGGGTTTTTTAAGCGCTGTTTTTAGATACTATTTTACATCGGTTACTAAACCGTTTTAAATACATTATGCAACGCGACGTTTAAACGGTTTTGAAACCGTTATGCAAACCCCATTTAACCGTTTTAAAATGAACTTTTTCTAAACTAGTGGGTAGGGGTGTTTAAAAGTATCCGTATCCGAATTATCCGATAATCCGTATTCGATTTATCCGAAATTTCGGATATCCGAAAATTTGGATTCAGATTCAGATAGTATTTTTTTTTGCATTTTTCGGATATTGGAATTATCCGAAATATTAAATTTAATATTTTTTAAATGTTAATATATAAACTAATATTAGATGTCATCCAACACTGAACCCTAGCTTCTTTCTAACCACATACGCCATACAGTACTCACACCTCTCTCATCTCTACACTTGCTTCCTATAGTTAGTGGCATCTGACCACCTCCGTCCACCGGTCACCTCCATTCTCACTCTTCGGTCACCCCTCACCACTACTCTAGGCTAGATCTCGTCACTTGTCACACGAGCCCTCCATCCACCACCGGTCCGCCACCACACTACAGCCCAGCCGTCGTCACTTGGCATAGAACTATAGAATAATGATTTGGAAGATTGCTTTTAAATCTCAAAATGTTTGTTCAAGAAGATTATTTACTTTGAAACAATGGGTTGTGTTTATATTGAACAATGTGTTATTTGCTTGTTTGCTTGTATTTTGAACAATTTATGTTTAGTTTATTGGATTAGAAAACTTGATTCTTGAGATGCTATTTGAACAAGTCACTGTCCGATTGGATATCCAAACTTCGGATATCTGATATTTCAGATTCGGATTCGGATAGTGAAATCCATTATCCGAATGGACCGGAGATCTGGAGTTCGAATATCCGGTTTTGAGCACCCTACTAGTGGGTGTATATAGGGGAAATCAGTGAGATTGACCCGAGAAATCTTATCATCATTAGTATTCCTGTGTGTGTCCATTCTTAGATTACCGGTGTCATACGAGTCGTTAGATCCCAAGAATAGTCAACTCTCAATTAGATTCAGAATCTAAATAGTTGTTTTCTCATTCGGGTATCTTCATTTGTCGTCCCGATATTAGTTCGATTTTCCATCTAGTATTTTTAGATTTCTCGATTATTCATTTTAAAGAAAATTACTGTTTGCGTTTCTGTGGTTTTAAGGCGGGGGCATAATGAGTCCCCAAAAAAATTTTTTGAACTGGTTGAGTTCTTGTGGTTTCAGAAACGAACCATTTGAGTCCCTGATGTTACTTAATTTTCAGGGTAAACTTTCATTTTACTGAAACCTCAAATTGTTTGTTTCTGAAACCACATGGACTCAAATTGTTGGTTTCTGAAACCACAGGGACTCAACCAGTTCAAAATTTTTTCAGGGACTCATTGTATCTCCGCCCTAAAACCACATGGATACAAACATTAATTTTCTCTTTATTTTATAAGTTATTAGTTAGTTTTTTTTTTTTTAATAGCAATCAAATCAATTAAATTATTAGCTGGGACTTGACAGAGGTTGAAGTATCGTGAGCCGCTTTACATGGACACGGACACGATATCCGGACTAAAGCTTGTTTGTATATTTCCTTTTTTTTTCTTTAAACCGTATTTGTGATCTATTTTATAAATTAATTTTAATATACTTTCTAGCATATGAGAGAGATGTGAGCAGGGGCCTTGGGGTTGCTCTCTAATATAAGTTACTAAATTTGTTCAACCATCATTCTCCTAGTTAATAAAGGTTGCCACATAGAAAATATGCTTGTGACTTGTAAGCTGTAACTGTTTGCATGACATGAAAAAACTTATAGGAATACACGGAGAGATTACACGGAAGAAATTCACTTGATTGCTACACGTACATATAGAAAATATTAATTCACGATAATTTATTATATGTCTCTTGTCCGCTGATTAAAACTTATGGTACCAAAACACACCTTTGTGTTCGCTATCCTCATCAGGCTCAATGTAGATGCACTCCTTAGCCTCTCTCCACATCGCCTTGAAAATGGGGGTCCGATCGATCTTATAAAACTCACCCAACACCGGCTTGATTGCATCTCGCGCCTCCTTTGCATGATAATGGGGAATGTATGAGATCAAATGATGCAAGACGTGAGTGTGTGTAACGTCATGGAAAACCCGGTTCAAGAACCCGAAGTCCCTGTCGATTGTGGATAAAGCCCCTTTGATCCAGTTCCATTCGGTCGAATCATAATGGGGCAAGGAGAGATGGGTGTGGTGCAAATACGTGATCAAAACGAAAAACATATGTACACCTAGCACGGGGATTCCGTACATGGATATCACCCAAGCAGCTCCTTTTGCTTCTACAAGACGCTTGACCACGTAAAGCACACCGAGCATACCGATATCGGATACAACCACCTGAATGCGCTCACGATCGGTGAAGATGGGGCTTAATGGATCGAAGTGGTTCGCGAACCTGCCGTATTTCTTGCCGGAAATATTTGTCAAGAGGTATAAAGGAAATCCGAGGGTTAACCTGAAAACCAAAGTGAACACTCGACCCGGTGGGTTGTTAAGAACCTTTGAGTAAATCAGAACTTTGAATTTGCGTTTAGGAATGTAAACTTCATCGTTATCGAGTGAGTTTGTGTTGGCATGGTGATTTCGATGGCTGTACTTCCATGAGAAATACGGGGTGAAAAGGAAGGAGTGGAGGAAGAACCCGACAGTGTCGTCGATCCACTGGTAGTCGCTAAAGGCGTGGTGACCGCATTCGTGACCAATGACCCACAGACCGGTGAGGATGCTGGCTTGGCAAAACCAGTAAACTGGCCATGCTATGTAGTTAAGAGGAGTGGGAATAAGAGGGATGTATGTGTTGGCTAGATAATAGAAGACATAGGCTACAATGAGGTCATGGACAACATAGTAGGATGAACGGATGACCGATCGCTCGAAGCAGTGTGCAGGGATTGCTTTCTTTAGATCGCTTAGTGAAAACGGCGGTTCAATGGGGACGCGTTCCAGGATGTTTTTGCCCTCCGATGGATCCGACATCCGGCCACCTGCACCCATGATGTTGTTGGATATAATATACTTGATCACCGACCTGCAAATATATATATATACACACACGTTAGATCGAGTGGGAAGGTGAGATTGAAATACAAGAACTTGAAAGGCTAAAGAAGAAGTTAAGAGAGACCTCAAAGAGAAGTGATGAGTGAGTTCTCTTCTGTTGGTGATTCCTTTGAGGCTCGTCACACTTCATATTTATAATCAAAACGTGCCCAAAACTTTGCTTCGTTTTCCATGGGATTTATGATTACTATAATCGCCAACAACCATCATTCAACTTTGCTACAATTTAGCAGGATAGACCAACTTTCCACAACAAAAAATAAAAAAATTAAAAATAACATGACATGACATAATTCAACAAAATATATAATACATAATATAATAATATATATTCAAACAAATGATTAATGGATTAACTTTCTACTACAATTACGTCATATAGTAAAAAAATGAGAGCATTATTAGTTTATTATTATATTCTTTAATTTTCTTCAAATTATCATCAGTGTCTTCTAATTATACTTCATAAAGTTGACAGTCTTGTAAATGGGCTGGTTCAGTTATGACGGGTTTGAAATTATCTTTAACCAAAACTGACCCCCATTTGGCGGTTTTAAAAAATTCATTAAACGACCCGCGATTAGGTTGGTAATCGGTTAAAATCCGTTTGATTATATCGGTTATGGCTCGCTTATGTCGATTATGATTCAGTTAACGGTTATAGCGGTTAATTTTCACACCCCTAACCATATATTAGCCTCTTTTAAGATCTTCAAATTGTGTATATACAAACTGTGCATATGAATTACGAGCATAGTTCAATTTGCCCACGAATTCAACTTCAATGCAAATAAATTAATAGCGTGTTTATTAATTTATTCACAAGATTTGAAATAAAAAAAAAAGTGGATGAATTGAAATATTAATTTCATAGTGCTTGTTAAAATATTAAAATTTCATTTGCAGGTCTCTAATCCATTGTTTTTTTTTGTTGACAATTTAGAAAAGTAAATGATTCATGAATTCACGTTAATTGATTTAAGACACTAGCATGATTGCGTCGTTTATTTGACATAAACTGAATTGAATGAATTTACAATTTTATCATTACCTGTTTCTTGAAATCAAGTGTGTTCTCATAAGTCGTGTATGATAAACTATTATTGTAATTTTATCATATATATATATAGGGTTAGGTTCAAATAAAAGGTTTGATTTTTTTAAAAAGGCTAGGAAGAAGGGTATTTTTGTCTAACACTTTTATATCAAAACCCACTTAATTTAATTTCAAAAACCCACTTACATTAATTTCAAAAACCCACTTACGTAAAACCTAATTACATATTTACTCTCTACAACCACCACCACTCCACCGCCCACCGTCACCACAACCGTCACCCACCGCCACCACCTTGCCGGAAAAGTCCGGAAAAACACAATGAAAAACACTATGAAAAACACAATGTAAAAAACACAATAGAAAAAAACACAATGAAAAAAAAAACACAATGAAAAAAACACATTAAAAAACACAATTGTATGACACAATGTAAAAAATACAATGAAAAAAACACAATGAAAAAAAAACACAATGAAAAATACCATTGTATAACACAATTTTGTAAAACACAATTTGTAAAAAAACCCTAAATTTTATATTACAATATGGTACTCATATGAAAGATAAAAAGACATTCGTTATTATGGTGAATTTGTTTTTTAATAAAAATTTCGTAAAAAAAAGTTATAGACGTTTTAAAATGATGGGGGAATTTGGCAACAAATGTGTTATTCCTTTTATGCCCTTTCCTTTATATTCATACTTGATTTCCACATAAACAAATCTCAACCCTTCATATTCAAAATCAATGGACAAGATTACTTCTTATCCTTCCTACAAAAACTATACTTCCTATTATAATCTAACCTATATATATATACATATATATAAACGGAACCTCTAAAATCCTATGTATCGCGATGTGATCGCTCCCCTATTTTACGGAAGCCACCAGATTGTTTGATTTTTAAGTAGAGGTCTCTCATTGATTTAACCCAAATTCATGGGTATAGGCTGGGTCTTACCGAAACCAGATAGCTCTTAAACGGGTTATAACATCTCATTAATCTTACCAATTATTTGATATGAAAATCCTATAAAATAGAGATATACTAAAATTTAATATCCAATTTAAAAAGAAAAAGATATTATTTATAATTAATAAACAATTTTAGAGGAAAAAACATAAGCGGGTCGTGGGTCACCAAATCCAGATAGCTTTTAAACAGGTTATAACATATCATTTATTTATGAAACCCTTTCATCATCAAACCTTAAGTATATTATTAACTTTCTTACAATAGAGAAAATTAAAATAAAAAAATAAATATTAAAAAACGAAAAATGTTACGCAACGGTTCTCCCAAGCTATCAGATTACTTTATTTGTAACTGAAGGTTTCTCACGCATTTGACCCGAATTCACGGGTAAAGGTGTCACCAAACCCAGATAGTTTTTAAATGGGTTATAACATCTCATTATGTAAAACATTAACCTCATAAAATATTTGATATGAAAATCCTATAAAATAGGGATATACTAAAAATTAATATCGTATTTTATTTAAAAAATATATATTATTTATAATTAATGAACAATTTTATAATAAAGAAAATTAAAATCCAAAAAATAAATATTAAAAAACAAAAAATGTAAAACAACCATTCTCTCAAGCTATCGGATTGCTTTATTTGTAAATGAAGGTTTTTTCACGCATTTGATCCGAATTCACGGGTAAAGGTCTCACCAAACCAAGATAGCTCTTAAATGGGCTATAACATCGCATTATATTAAAAATTAATCTCATAAAATATTATATATGAAAATCCTTTAAAATAAGGATATACTAAAAATTAATATCCTATTTTATGTTTAAAAAAAGATATTCTTTATAATTAAGAAATAATTTTATAATAAAGAAAATAAACGGGTAATGGGTATCACCAAACCTAGATAGCTTTTAAACCGGATTATAACATATCATTTATTTGTGAAACCAGTTTATCATCAAACTTCAAGTATATTAATTATTAACTTTCTAACAATAAATAAAATTAAAATCCAAATATCCATATATAAATATTAAAAACGAATAATGTAAAACAATCCTCGTAACACGGGGGGATAAAATCTAGTATGTATATATATATATATATATGTGGTGGGTTAAAATAAAAATAGATAGTTTTCTAGGAAGAGTAAGAATAGATCATACCCATTGGATCATTAATCAATGGTTGAGATTTAAATTTACCAAACACCGACATAGTTTCCTAGAATTACTCTTTCACATTTATAACCGACATAGTTTTCTAGAATTATTCTTTCACCATAAGTTATAATACCACATATCAAAAATCTATTGGTTTTTACCATTCCTAGAAAACTCCTTATTCTTATTTGAATCCTTTTATATATATATATATATATATATATATATATATATATATACATATATATATATATATCAAAACTCTATTGGTTCTTACCATTCCTAGAAAACTCCTTATTCTTATTTGAATCCTTTTGACACATGTGTGTGTGTGTGTGTTAAAAGGATTCAAATAAGAATAAGGAGTTTTCTAGGAATGGTCCACACACACACACATAGAAAAGGATTCAAATAAGAATAAGGAGTTTTCTAGGAATGGTAAGAACCAATAGATTTTTGATATGTGGCACACACACACACACACAGAGAAAAGGATTCAAATAAGAATAAGGAGTTTTCTAGGAATGGTAAGAACCAATAGATTTTTGATATGTGGCATTATAATCTATGGTGAAAGAATAATTCTAGGAAACTATGTCGGTTATAAATAGAAAAGGGTTCAAATAAGAATAAGGAGTTTTCTATGAATGGTAAGAACCAATAGATTTTTGACATGTGGCATTATAACCTATGGTAAAAGAAATAATTCTACGAAACTATGTCGATTTTTAGTAATTTAAATCTCAATTATTAATTAACATGATCCAATGGCTATGATCTATTCCTAGTCTTTCTAGAAAACTACTTCTTTTTAGTATAAGGCTGAGGGGTGTGGGGGGCGCGAGAGGGGGCGCGAGTGGGGGCTCCAGCCAATAATATTGTGACGTGTGGCAGAGAGAGAAACTTGATAAGATGGGTGTTGGTTGTGGTGCTCGCGCACATGGCCCTGGTGTGGAGGGGCGCGAGAGGGGGCGCGAGCGGTTTATTTTTTTATTTTTTTATAAATGTATTAAAAAAACGTATTATTAAAAAAACAAGAAATTATTTAAAAAAACACACATTTTTTTGAAAATTCATAATAAAAAAAAACATACTAAAAATTAAATAAACAATAATATTTAATAATAAAACTAATCTAATACAAGATCATCTGGTCGCCTCGCCCACAAATGTTCAACCAACTCATGTCGAAGATCCCCGTGTATCTCACGGCTCTTGATATTTGCTATGTTATGAAGTTTTTGTTGATCACTGATTGTGGACGGTTGTGGCGGAATGTCACCTTGGTAGTTTTGGCATATAGCTTTGCCCTCGTCTTCTAACGTCATGTTGTGTAGGATAAGACACGTGTAGACGACGTCCATTATGAGTTTGGGTTTTATAAAGGAGTTTGGGATATTATATATGAGTTTGGAGATTGAAGTTGTGTTTGATATGGTTAAAATGGGTTGATTTAGGGGTATTATATAGGATTTTGTAAAGGTTTTTTTAAAAAAAAACCCGAGCTCAACGGCTCTTTTGGGTGGGCCCACCAGCTTTTCCTCTCTCTTCTCCCGCGATCACCCTTGCGCCTGCTTGGAAATCCGCGCTCGCGCCCCTCTCGCGCCTCGGTGGTGTGGTGCTCGCGCCCCGGGGCGCGAGCGGATGGCCTCACGCGCCCTTTCTCGCGCTCCACACCCCTCAGCCTAACCCTCCCATATATATATATATAGGGTAAGATTAAAATAAAAACTCACTTGAGTTGTGAAAACTCTAAAATCCATTCTCAACCACATGTTTTTAATTAAAGTTTAAATCTTGTGGTTCACAATTAAAGTGAATAAAAAAACGTAAATATAAATATAACTTTTTCTCTCTAATGAAAACATATATAAAAATTAGTAAAAAAATGTTAAAAATAGCAAAACAAATTTTTTTAGTTTTGGATGTTTTGTATTAATTGTTACAACATATGTTACAAGTATAAAAAAACGATGTTACATAGGGTTTTCACAACTCAAGTGGGTTTTCATTTTTTACTTTCCCCATATATATATATATATAAAAAGCATGACTGAGGTGCCTCTTAAATTTTAAAAGGTACCAAACTTGCTGCTTTTAGTACGAACCATAATGCATAAAATTAAGATATTTTTGCGGCAATTTTGTCTTTTAACAATTTTGTCTTTTAGCAAAATCATGTAAGATTGATTTTAATTTATTCAAAAACAATTACAAGTTTGGTCCCTTAACTTTAATCACATTTTGTTAATTTATAAAATAGTTACATATATACCCCTTATTTTAAACCTAATACCCTCACAACGTTTTTACGCTTATAACTTTTTCAGACGTTATTATTTTTTAAAAAACATTATACAATAAAAACGAGTATTTTATTCTCTTTATTTTGAGTATGGAATTGTTATACTTTTTTCATTTAAAAAACTTAGTGTGTTACATACATGATTACCATTAAGGACCAACAAACGGGTTGGACGGGTTCGACCGTTCGGGTCATGGGTCTTTTAAGTTAAGGTTGGTATGAATCGATATAAAAATGTTAATTTGGTTTGGATTGAGTCGGGATAGGTTCGGGTCGAAAGGGGTCAAGTCAGGACGAATTTTGGGTTAGAACAGTGTTAGGCAGAACATATTGTGCGTCAAGACGCGTTCAAGGTTGTGAGTCAAGACGAATTCAATGTAGCATTATGTATGCATCGACACCTGATTGTGCATGTACAATCTTTGTGTGGTGTGCTTACTAACACCAGTTAAGCTTCCAATGTCGCATTACGAGCATACTATCGCCGAGTTGGGCGCATACTGTTGTGAATTCACGCACTTACTGTAACGGTAACACCGATTACACGTTCGATGTCATGTTTGCTTGCATACTCCCCTGCATCGCCCAGGCACTCGGATATATAACAAAACATATCTAATATCATATGATAAAAAAATTAAAATGCATTCAATGTTTACAATATGGTCTGGTTTCATATGGTCGGTTTCCAATATAAAACGCGAATCAAACAGTTCGCTACGGTTTGAAAATTTTGAAACCAACCAATCGACCGAAAGTAAAAAAAATAAACCCAGCCATGAAACCAAACTAATGACTGACTTAAACGCTTTCAAGGTTTTCAACCAAATCATGAACACTCATAATTGCTACGTGATTAACAGGGTCCGCGTTCAAACACCCGCTGCGTCGCGCGGGCACCCACCTAGTGTGTGTGTGTGTGTATAGGGTTAGCATCATTTTAGAACTCTAAAAAAGTTAAGAACTTTTAGGAACTCATAACAATCAAACATTTTTTATTTATGTTTTCATATATTAACATTGCTTGAAACGAGTTTTACCATATTTTATATAAAAAAATTTGTTACATATATAAATCATAAGTTTACATATATGCAAAATTTATGTAATAACAAATTTACATATATGTATATAAAAATTTGGATCAGTGTTGTAAAAGTCGGATTCCAAGGTCCCCGGACATCAATCTTGCCGCTTTTTCATAACTCGGCCACCATTACTCGCCAAGGTCCAACTCGGTCAAAAGTCGGAGTACTCAGGATTAGGGTTTAAATAAATATAGACCAACCTTCCACAACAAAAAAAAGTAGATGTTTTTTTTTAAATCATTTTAATTTTCTATTGTATGTTTAGGGTTTAAATAAATATAGATTTCAAATTATATACATACTAGACCAACTTTTCGGGACTTTTTTTACTTGGTTAATTGAATTGTAAATTTTTATTATAAATATTATAATCAGAAAATGCAACCAAAGGACAAATTTTATAGAAAAATAATCAGGAACACACACACCTGCGTTAAATTGAGCATCATCGCATCAGGCTCTTGCACACCACAACACCATCGCCAGCTAGGGTACAGAATCAAACCTAGCAACGATGATTAAGGCGGAAACCACCCTCAGACGCCCTAACTTTAACAGCCACCAGCTAGGATATCAGATCGAAGCTGAAAGCGGCGGGTAAATTAGACAAGACAACGGATAAGAACTCGTGTCACCTCACCTTCAAGGGCGTTATCTAGAATTCAAAGGCGAAAGTAGAGATCAGCTGTAAATAAAAATGATCAATCGACGGTGGGCAGAGAAGGTAACGTGTACAGAGAGGAGACTTCGATGCTTTTTTGCGGGTAAGATGGGAAACATAAGCACACTCATTAAAGAGTTGTACTATATGCATGAGACCACCAACATAGATGAATAGTAATTTATACTCACATTCAAGAGGTTGCCATTTAGGGGCTGTTTGGGATTCCTTATTTTCACCTCCTTATAACTTATAAAGAGAAGTCATAAGTTACAAAAGTGTAACTTATCAATATTTCCTCTTACATAATAAGGAAACCCAAACACTTTTTTTTTAACTTATCATTAGTCATAAGTTATAAGGAGGTAAAAATAAGGAATTCCAAACAACCCCTTAATATATAGAAGTATTTATTTCTGCGTTGCGGCGGAACAGGTTAAGTGAATTACATGTTCAAAAAATACCATGCGTTGCGGCGTTATGCATCAGAAAGTCGATCGGAATCACTTCGATTTGTTATACTGAAATTATACTAACAGTATTGTGGCAAAAGTCTCAGTACCAAAGTCGATGTACCAAAAAGTAAAGCTTTAATTTGTAATGATAAAAATTATATTACCAAAGCTGAGAAATCAAAACATATATATGTGAAACTTTTGTGACAGAAGTCTAATAAACCAAGTTTGTAATTAAAGTAGAGGAGTCAGAAATCATATCTTGTAAGGCCCCGTTCCCGGAAGCCAGACTTTGGCGTTGGATTTACTCATAAACACAGTTCTAAAATCAGAGTTAATTAAAAACTTTTCGCGGAATACATAATATTAAATATTCTTACATAACATTAGTGCTTGTTTTTAAACAAAATACATTAAGTCTTAAAGGTAATGTAAACGACACGTGAATCTTCTTTTCTTCGATGCCAGTCTTCACTTTGTTGCCACGTGTCTTCCCTCAAGCAACCCATCGCATCCTATTCACCTGCGTGCATACTAAAGGTCAGCTACGCTGAGTGAGTTCTAGATTAACAGTTTACAGGATTATTCTTATACATTCTTTCATTTACATACAAATATTATTTGTACTACTCTTACATTATTCTTACACATTCTTACAAACATACAATTATACATACATTCTTGCACAGATATTATAAGGGTCTGCCACCCGACTTCTTGCATAGATATTATAAGGGTCTGCCACCCGACTTCTTGCACCGATATCGTAGAGTCGGCCACTCTATTCTTGCCCAGGTATTAGAAGGGCCTGCCACCCTGACTCTTACTTCACATTCCTTCCAGATTCTTACAAACATGTTAAGTTAAACAACTACATATACAAGTTCTAACCTCTTTCATTCTTACATTAATCATTTGTGTTAATCACATAGATATATATATCTTTCTTTCATTCTTGCATTAATCATTCACGTTAAGCACATAAGTATATATGTTACTATTCTTACAAGTATGCACACAGCCCCGAAACCATCTTAAGAGAATGGGGCTAGAACTCACCTGGAGACGATTCCTCTCACCGTCAATGGTAATGCCCTTCCTTAGCTGTGCATGGCTAACTGTACAATACATTACGCGTGTCAATTATCTATCACATCTACTTCTTACATCTAAGTTAATGAGACCCTCAACTAACGGGGGTTTGGGGGCAGCGCCCCTGGTAGCGGGGTCTAGGGGCGGCAGCCCCTAGCAGGGGTCCAAGGTCCTTTAACAAAAACGCATCAGAAAATGAATCGGGTCACATTTTAATAACAACTTAAACATTTCGCATGGGAGGAATTTCGCAAAGAATTTCGCTTCGCATAACTTTTTCGCTTCTCATAGCTGAGCGAAGCGAAATACCTGTTTCGCTTCTCATGGCTGAGCGAAGCGAAATACCTGTTACGCTTCTCATGGCTGAGCGAAACGAAATTCCTTCCTTTCTTCGTTTTTACCATTTTAAAGTCGTTTTTCACCTTGTTTCCTCCTTAGGACCCGATTTTACCCTTTTTATGGGTTTTAGGTCGTTCCAACTTTGTATACCTGTGTTTTGATGAGGTCCGAACATCACCTTTTTCTCCTATATCATACCCGTGAGGCTATGACTCACCAAGTTTATGTTTTTTTTACATCTTACAACCTGATCTACTAAGATATCGATTTACATGTCGAACTCAACCACAAAACTTAACCTTGTTGGCTAAAACTCACCTTTGGCTTCGGGTTCGGTTCGGATCTGGACAGCTCGAGGATCTGGACGTGATTTTTGTTGTTTGAAGACACTTGATCACCAAGATCTTCCTTACTTTAGTCGAGATTTGGATTCGGGTCTTGAGAGAGTATGTGTGTGTTCTAGGGAATGTGTGTGTGTGTGTGTGTGTGTGTTGTGGGAAGAAATGGTGAAGGGATGGGGGATGGCCTTATATAGAGGGCTATGGACTCCACCACCCACTTCCTTCACCAATCCCAATCCTTATCCAAATATAAACATGCGCACAATTAAACGAGCGACACACACGAAACAATAATTTTCTCTTATTTAGTAATCTTGTAATACGGATGTTACATATCTATTAAACTTGCATGGCAAAAGTTTAGTTAACTAAATTTGATTAATTAATGTAGAGGGTCAAAAAAATATATCTATTAAACTTGCGTAACAAAAATAAACTAAAGTTGGTAAATCTTAATGCATGAATATGCAAAAAGATAGGTACATTTGACAAATAGTAATAAATGTGAGAGCGGGGACATTTTCATTTTTAATATATATATATATATATATATATATATATATATATATAGGGTTTGGATCAAATACAAATGAAATTAACATGCTAAACGTGAGAATCAAGTAGAGTAATTACGTAATTACTCTACTTGATTCTCACGTTTAGCACGTTAATTTTATTTGTACGTTAACTTTCCCCTATATATATATATATATATATATATATATATATATATATATATATATATATATATATATATATATATCGTACGTTAAGTACGCGAGCTTTTAGAACGTCGATTACAATTTCACGTGGTGGTATAATCGTAAATAACATAAATCTAATTCTACGTTCTAATTTCATCAGATGATTCATCGAGCATCCATCCATATCAATATAATTCAACCGTCGACCCATGTCAAACTAATTTGCAGGTTGATATCAAACTAAATTGAGTTATCTAACCCTAAAAATGTTCGTTACCTGCAAATAAGACCTCAAAAAACACAGTCAATTTTTTTACAATTAAACAAACAATTGCAGTTTGTTCTTCAATTTTCCACCTAATCATACTAATTTTGAGCCATTAATCTTACTCGTTTCAATCAGTTGTTAAAGTAGATATCAACAAAAGAAGTAAGGTGCTTGATCTTCAAATCAATCAATTGATGATTTAATCAATTGAATTGATGTTTAATTGGCTTTAAAATCCCTAGTCGATTGTGAAATTGTAGAATAATACACTCAATTGAGCTCTGATTAGGGTTTAAATATTATGTTTAAATGTTATGAACAAAACTAAACATTCAGAAATAAAACTTAAAACGTTCAGAACAAAATTTTAAGAGGTTGAGAAAAAAATCTAAAAAGTTCATAACAAAACAAGTTCAAAAGAAAAGGATAAGAAGTTTGGAACAAAAGTTAACAAGTTAGAACAAAAAAAGTTCAGGAAAAAAAAGCCAAAATAAAAGTATAAGAATTTCAAAAAAAAAACTTTAAAAGTTCACAAGATCATATCTGAAATTAATCTTTCTGTAACATGAAATTGGACATTGAAATCGCTTAATATAATCTCGTAATCATCAATCGATCATTGATTTCATCTATGAACATACCAACTGAATTTGTTTCTGAAATTGGTCAGCATTTTGGAGTCGATGTCTAATTTAGGTTAATGATTCATGAAAGTAAATTGATTTCCGATTTGCCACAAACATGAATGAAACAGTTAATTAGGTCGAAAACTGAACTGAAAGAAATTTCAATTTTGCCACCGCGTGCTTTTTGAGATCAACAGTGTATTAGCTCGCCTACCTATTGTATGATAAGCATTAAAGTATAGTATCCTTTATCTATATAATAAAATTGATTTTAACTAATCACAACTATGTCATATTAGCAAATAACAGTCATAACTCAACACTTGGCGAAAGGAGCATTTGTTTCCAACGGTCCGCAACTAACGGATGGTTAACACTGTTAGTCTAATGCTTACATGGCACACCTAGTTATAAAAATAATATCTGTGTGGCAACATTTGGTGGTAATAATCTCTTTATATAAATGCTTTCATCAATTATCTCACTAGTGTCTCTTTCAACCACCACCATCATCTTCTATCTCTCTGGCAACACCCACCATCACCATATCTGGTCAGCCAAAACTGAACATCACCATCACCATGGCCTAAAACCACCAACACGATTATAGTCCCCTGAAACCACCATTACCATCATAACCTGAAACCACCAACACCAACCTTTATCTCTATGGTTGTTACCGCTGTCGTCGCCACAGCATGCATGATCGAAAACAGCCATCATCATCAACCATTATCTCTTTGTTTTATTTTCTAGAAAAATCTAAAATAGATTTATGATAAACGTCCTAAACTCTAGATGCGGTGAATAGAGCAAATAGAGGAGGTGATCGCCATCATTGTTAAAGACAATATCGAAACCCTAGACGGAGAGACCGAAGATGGTGGTAGATGATTGTGTCATTGCTTGTTTAGGTTATAGCATAGTGATTGTGGCAGCGATTTCCCTGGAGATGGTAGTTGTGATTGTCAAATATGGCTATATTTGGTTTTACTAAGCAAATGAAAATCTAATTCCTTATCTTCTTTTGGTTTGTAGATTTTACTAAAGCAGGAAAGGATGGGCCAACAAGTGTCTATTTTGACAAAACACCCTCACGTGCCACGTAATGCTGCCACATAGATTTTTTTTAACAACTGGCTAGACGTGCCACATAAACATCATACTACCGGAGTTAACCATCCTTTAGTCGTAGACAATTTGAAACAAATACACCTTTAGTTGAGACCGCCTGTAACGTTCGTAAATTTTCGTAAAAAGGGTTATTGTAACACCCCGTAACCGCAGCGGAAACGTAAACGGGATGCAACAGACACATCTGATATCAACAGCATTGCTTATAAAAAAAACACCACTACATTAATTTACATCATATTACATTGTTCCGAGTTTAGTTACCGTCTAGGCGATAGCACATAAGTTTTACCAACATTACATTAACATAATTAATACAAAATGATCACTAAGCTTCCACAAAAAGCACGCATCATCAAGCATGTAACACTTATTCCAGTTTGGGAGTACCTAGAAAGCATGGAACAAAAACGGATCAACTACGAATAGTTGGTGAGTTTCACTAATTTAAAAAACAGTGATAAATCATTATCATAATTATATATTAGCGATGAAATTATGCTGAGCCCACAAGTGAAACCTCTGACTATCACACACAACCCCCGTGGCATATCCCCCGCCCACGGACCTGCCCCAAACCGCTATGTCTAACATTACATAGCAAAATATATATAACAACAAAATAGATATGTGCAACTGGCTGGGAAACATCAGCAAATCCATGCCGGACCAGTTGGGTTTGTCAGACCAATAGTACTATTCACACTCTACCGGCTTTCAGTTAATCACTCGTGTTCCGGGGCCTTAGAATGTTAGCAACTCAGACAATTACCATCTTAGTACATTTCCGTACGATTCCCGTACAATAAAACATAAATAAATACACGCAAATCCATGCGTTCAGTATGTACTTAAACATTTCAATAATAACATGCTTTCCGCCCCGGGAAAATATTTAAAAACAGTTCAGAAAAAGGGGCTCGTGAAACTCACCTTATCGCAAGCAGTAACACAGTATGTGAGCTATTAATCCGGATCTGTAATACGATCCCTAAATTCGTTACTATACAATCACTATTAATATAACTTTAACCGTGTTAACCGATACATCTGGGGACACTGTTAACCCAGTACTGTAACCGTTCCGGGGGCAATGTTAACCCAGAAACACTTCTACGGACTCAGATTGTGATATCGTTTAGAGTTCATTAGTCAAAATTACCATTAGTCGTTTTTCTCGTTTTGCGTGCCTAGCACAATTATCCGTTTTTACGTTTCAAAAATGAGTTTGGTCACCCCAGACCCGAAAATAGTTGTTGACTGATAATTTAATTAAAGTTGTGAATTTAGAGCCCGGTTTAGACGCCCCGATTGGCCGTGGGACCCGTTTCCGTCTTTGGCGTACCGGAAACTGTCAAATCGGTTAAAATTACTCAAATCATCCGAATTAATTTCGGATGATTTATTTTTACTTGTTTAACTTAGTTATATGAAAATAGTCCATTTTTAGGGTTTTTATACACCAGTCAGCTCGCTTATGCGAACTTTACCGGTTTACGCGTTTTAAGTTTTAAAAGTTTGTTTTTATCTTCTTTTTAGCACAAATAAATATCCGTTTAATCTCGGATCTTGAAATTTTGCACAAATCACTTTTTGACAGTGGGGATTTTGATAAAAATATTTCCAGAATTAATTTTTATATTTAAAATTTATTTATCTATTTTTAAACACCATTTAAACACTAAATATGTCGTAAATACCAAACGATCTTGGAAAAATCCCAAATCTTTCCTGGATGACCCCTGCCATCCACATAGTCCCCTGTAATTTTTCCAGAACCAAAATCTCATTTTACATGCCATTTTCACTAAAACCGAGCTAGAAAACCCTAGAACTCGTTTAACCAAAAAGCCTACTTAGACTTCTCCAACTGACCTCAAATTTTGTGTGTGAATTATATATGTTATAAAAAGCTTATCTGAAATTTTCCAGAATTTTTCATGATATTTAACTATTTTTCACTATTTTTGGCCAAAACCGAGCATTAAATTCACCAAATATTCATCCTTTGTCCAAAAATTTACAGATCTCATATTTTCATATATCTAACACCTCTGTAAAATTTCATGACCTAACTCTAAACGAGTCACAATCTGTTCAAAACTTAATCATCACACAAAAACCGAACTACCTTGTGTTTCTAGCTTCAAATCGCAAGGATCTCGCTTTCTAGCCTTTGCTATCAACTAGATACAACATCTACAAGCACAATAACACCACACCAAGCAAGTTACACCCACAATTAAGCCATTTCTTTCATGGTTTCGGTTATGATATAAAAACAAATATTTAACCGTAAAAATTAGTTTTTGGTTCGTTTAACTCCTTTCTTGGACCAAGATCCCTTGTATAACTCGTATACATCACTTGATCATGCAAGAATCGGTTTCATCTCGGGTTTTCACCCTTTTTTCACTTGAAACCTCATTTTCTTGTAATTAAACTCGATAAAGGAAGATGCAAACGAATATAACCCGATCTTTACCTCGTTGTTCTTGCTACAATTATCGGTTTTTAGTTCAATGTTTGGAGAGAGTTGAAGATCTTCAATTGTTTGGTTTAGAAAATAGAAATGATAAGGCTTGGGGTAACCCCCCTAGCCGATCGGAACATAAAGGGGGAGGTGGGGTGGGACCCACCTCTCCATTCTAAGCAACATATTTGGATTCTGTAATATGGATAATGTTTTGGATAATCTGGTTCAGTTTGTTTTTCGGTTAAATGTCTAATTTGGCTTAAAACGAGGCTAAAACGGTCGTTTTTCGGCTAAAAAATGAAATTTATATAAAACCGATTTAAAAACTTTAAAAACTTAAACCATGACATTTATTATCTTAGAACATCATATTATTAATAATTACGCATCTTTTTCGGCTTGATCGATCGTCTCTTGCTCGGTTTGGTATTAAAGGTTTCGTTTAACGTACCGACGTACCGTTAATCGAAATTTCTTTTTCTGTGCTTTAATTCACTTATCCCGAAGCTTTAACACTTCGTAAACATCACTAAATATTATGTATCTCGTCTATAATGTATCCCCGATTCTTTCGGGTTTCAATAATCGTTCATAGGTTAATCGTATTTCCAATACGATTAACTGTATAATCGAGTATAATCCGTAATGTGAATCATACATACTCGTATAAACGCATTATAATTCATATATTCATTGTCAAATAACACATAAATAGTATATACCGGCTAGGGTATACCTGAATTTGCCGGAATCGTTACAGTTATTCCTAACAAAGCTCGTATATTCTCAGGATTTATCCGCAATTTCTCAGAGACCTTCTCGTCATTCCTGTAAGCTAAATTTATTAATTTCAATTCCAAGTTGTTGCATCTTTCATAGTTGAGGGGCTAAAGTGTTAATTATTATATCATAACAAGAAAAACCCTAGTCCCCCCACCATAATTCTAATCGGCAGCAGCTAGGGGAGGCTCCTCCTCGATTTTTGTGCAGGTTCCAGCCATTCTCCAGCCTCCCGAGTCTAATTCAAGGTCGGTTCTATCATAATATAACTCTTTTTCACCATTAAACCCTTTGTTGAACATGTTAGGTTTGGGTTTTGATTATAACAGTTTCTGACAGATTCGTACTCGTTTATTGTTCGGTCTGTAACTCGATGAAATTTTATTGTTTTTGATCGATTCTTGTTTCCATTATGTTTTAGTTTGAGTCTAGTTTCCAGAAAGGTATAATATGTAATTTTTGGATGAGATTTGAATGGTGTTTATGATTTTATAAGATCGTGTGTCAAAACTGATGCGGGGTGACGGATTCTGGTCTATCTTCGCAACATCATAACTCTTTTTTGACAAATCCAAATTGGTTGATTCCACTTCTGAAAGTTCATATTTTGAGTTAAGATTACAACCCAATTGGAATCGTTTAATTTGGTTTGGTAATGATTTTTTAAACAAATAAAACACTTTTGCTGCACACTGAAATAGCTGCACATACCTTTCTGCGTTGGAGGAATTTTTATGATTTTTGTGTGAATTGGAAAAATATAATAAAAATAATTTTAGATACCCAAGACATTTATACAACTCTGGTAAAAATCTCATAATTTATTTCTATGGTTTTCCTATGTAATAAAATAGATCTTTACATGCTAAAATCTGCATGTTATACTAGTTATTGATCGATACTTTCGTTTTAGGCTTAACCGGTGGCTGCCCTTTTGAGCATCTTTCGGTAATGTTTTAATTAAAGTTATTACTCCATCATCTTTCTAGGTAAGTCTTGTATATCATACGTTAGTATTGCGAGCTATAGCATTCTTTTGATTCGTCAATTGTTGATAGTTTGAAAGTTAGTGTTCGGTTGATTAGATTGTCGAATTGTTGCGTTTAACGCGAGGTTTGAATGAATTAACAACCAATTCAGTTCGGGTAGCTTCGGTTTGATATACGGGATGTTGGAAAATTATTTTTTGAAGTATTGGGGCTGAATTGGTTGTTGGTTACTCAAACGGGTCGGTACAACACGAATTCGCGTTTATTTGATAGTTGGTGCGTTGTGTTTGCGAGTTACCGACCTATCCAACTCGTGTAGTGTCGTGTGGACTTGTTGGCTGTGATTTTATTAAATTTGATCCACACGGAGCTGATTTGGATGTTAAGTGCCTAAACAACTCTTAAACGTGCAGATGCGCCTCACCTAGCATTTCCGGGAGTAATTTGGGAATTCTCTACTCTCGGGTTTTCCTAAGGGTGGTTTTGGTTAATTCAAGGCCCCGGAGGCTGTTTTAAATGAATTTGGTGAGGTAGATTAAACCATGTTAGAACGCCTCGTAGGATAAACGAGTCAATTCGGTACCGTTAGTAATTATTGTTCGTAATCCAACAGGCTTTTGAATTGTGGGAGTACTTAAGGGTCCTCTAGCCCGTTACGATTGTGTGCCTCGTGTCAGGTGATTTCATGATGCCCCTTCTTACATTTTTACGTTTTGAGCTAGCATACACACCATATTATAACTTTACTCGATTTTATTCGTTTAAGCTAATTGGATGGTATTACATGGCCTTACTTGTGTTTGTGGGTTCATGAAAATATGTGTGAATTATATTTTATGCCTTAGGATATTTGAGACTCGTTTATGGTCATATATATTCCTTAAGGTTATATATATTACTTATGGCCTAGGCTCAAGGATATAGGCTTGCTTGTATCATAGCATGCCTTGAGATGATATTTATGTATGTATACGCATGTATTACTTTATGACCATAGGCTTACTTTCATTATGATATATTCTGAAATGATATATATATATACACACGTATGTTTATACATGCGTTACTTTATGGCCAATAATTGGCGATGTTAATTAGTCATTATTGACTAAGAATGTTTGCGTATGCCTACTTTGTGTTTTCATACGGATGGATGGTGACCTTGGTTGGGCTAAACTATACTACTCAGGTTCTAAAATCCTGTGGCGGGCCCTGGAAAGTATGTAAGGGGGGAGGCTCGTGTGGCATGATCACCATCTGATGGAATGTTACGTGTTTGGGATGTACGTGTGCTCGACCCTGATGTTATTACTTGGATATTACGTGTTTGGGTTGTACGTGTGCTCGACCCTGATGTCATTACTTGGATGTTAAGCATAAGGATATAATTATACAGATATATAAGTATGACTACTTATTGTTTATTATGGCCTAACTGTCCAGACCCCGTTTTTATATTTAAACCTTGGAATGATTTATTTAAATGTCAATCATTAAAACTTGAACTCACTCAGCTCAAGCTGACTTTGTGTGTATGTTAGTATGAGTTTCAGGTTTAGAGGAGGATGCTTACCGCTTGGACGTGCTCGAGACTACTTGGACGGTTGAAGGCATATCTAGTCGGGGATTTCCATAATGAACACTGTTTCTTTTTAACTATGGCTAGATATATCTAAAGTTTGTTTTGGGCATCATTCCCGGCTTTGGGAAACTTGTTTTAGTACTTGTGATTTTCCGCTGATTACTTACTCTAAACAGGTTGTAAAATAAAATGAATTGCTTTAGGTCTAAAATAGCATTTTTCCGATTTTGGAAATTTTGATATTCCTTATTCTGTTGTTTAATACTCTGAAACGATTTTAATAAGATGAATTTGTTTGGCTTTAAATTTTTGAGAATTTTTAAATATGATGACCAACTGTAGGATTCTCGGGATTCGGGGTCTTACACCACCAACCTCCAAATGTTAAGTTGGAAGTATTATTTAACATATATATATATATATATATATATATATATATATATATGTATGAGTATCATTACAGGACTCTTAAAGTAATTAAGAACTTGAAGGAACTCTTAATAACTACCGTTTTTTATATAAATTTTTGTATGTTAATATTATTTGATTGTAGTTTTATCACTTTTTTATCTATATTTACGATTACAATTATGAAAATTAGTTATTACACATATTACATATATGTAAGTTTGTTATTACATAAATTTTACACATATGTAAATTTGTTAGTTATATATGTAATAAAAAATTTATATATATAATACGATAAAACTAATCTCAAACAATGTTAATATATGAAAAAAAAATAAAAAAAAAATGTTTGATTGTTATAAGTTCCTAGAAATTCTTAACTTTTTTAGAGTTCTGAAATGATACTAACTATATATATATATATATATATATATATATATATATATATATATATACACATATATATATACATATATATACATACATATATATATACATATATATATACACTGTAACACCCGTTAATTTCGGTTCCAAGAGTTAAAGCTTGTAAAGTATGTATTATTCTCGGGATTTAACCGACGTTTCTCGGGAGCCTTTACGTCATCTAGGTACTTTGAACCATTTAACTTTTCTTCCATAATTCCTTATACATCAATTTGGAGGGACTTGGATGTAACTTCTTTTATTATAATTATAAAACTAAAACTAACCCTAACCCTACCTGCACAGCTACGATCGGCCAGAAGAGCAGTCCCCCCCTCCTTGCTTCGACTTTTTGAGTGATTCCAAGGCATTTAGAAGTAGTTCAAGGTATGTACTACAATCCCGTTAATATATACATACATATATATATATACATATATATATACACTGTAACGCCCGTTAATTTCGGTTCTAAGAGTTAAAGCTTGTAAAGTATGTATTATTCTCGGGATTTAACCGACGTTTCTCGTGTAAGGCCCCGTTACCGGTAACCCTACTTTCGTGTTGGATTTACTCATAAACACAGTTCTAAATATCAGAGTTAATTAAAACTTTACGCGGAATATAAAACTTTCATAAAACATTACATATCAATTCATAATCATGTCTTAAAACATTCCTCTTGTCTTTCAAAATCAAAACATAACTTATAAAACATATCAGATCTTCAGATGCCAGGCTTTAGTCTTCTGCCATGTGTCCTCCACTCAAGTCAGCTGTCTCATCCTACTCACCTGCGTGCATACTAAAAGTCAGCTACGCTGAGTGAGTTCTAGTTAATCATACAATACTATACAACACCTTCTTACATACATACGTACTTAACCTCATAACTTTCTTTTATACACACATAAGTACTCATACCTTCATTCTTACTTACATACTTTCTTTCTTACTTACATACTTTCTTTACATTCATAATCATACGTTTTAAAGAGCCTTTCGCCCTATAACCTCACAGATATTATAAGGGTCTGGTCCCTAACATCACAGATATTATAAGGGTCTGGTCCCTAACATCACAGATATTGTAAGGGTCTGGTCCCTAACATCACAGATATTATAAGGGTCTGGTCCCTAACATCACAGATATTGTAAGGGTCTGGTCCCTAACATCACAGATATTATAAGGGTCTGGTCCCTAACATCACAGATATTATAAGGGTCTGGTCCCTTGCTTTCGAATATTAGTAGGGTTCAGTTTCCTCTTCGTTACCATACAACCATGCAACATACCTCGAGTATTATTAGGGCTTGGTACCCTTTTCGTAACCATACAACCATACAACCGTCATTTCCTTCTTTTATTAACTTTATTACGTTCATACACGTAAACATACATATCATACTTGCCATATTTATAACGTTACAACCTGACAGTACGTGCAATATCCGAAGATCGTTCACGTACCATCAAGCAATCATTCATACATATCACATATATCACATATGGCATACACTTATCACTTAGGATAAATGTATTAACAACACATCAAGTATGCACACAGCCCCGAAAACATAACAAGGAATGGGGCTAGAAACTCACCTGGATCCTGTTACGCTCGCCGTTGATCGTAATTCCTTTCTTTAACTGGGCTCGGCTAACTGTATAATATTTACACATATCAATTAACTACTACTACACGCTTTGTATTTCTATCTATAAATGACCCACAACGAACGGGGGTCCGGGGGCAGCGCCCCTGGCAGCGGGGTTCTAGGGGCGGCAGCCCATAGCGGGGTCCAAGGGGCAGAGCCCCTGGCTGGGGTTAAGCTGCCAGGTCAGCTTGGAAAAATTTTATTTTCGATAACTGCCTTAACACATTTTCCATTAGGTTTTTAATTTATTTTCTGAGCGAACTTCACTTTAGGCGAAGTTAAACCTTAGGCGAACTTGGCTTCAGGCGAAGTTAAACCTTAGGCGAACTTGGCTTCAGGCGAAGTTAAACCTTAGGCGAACTTGGCTTTTAGGCGAAGTTAAACCTCAGGCGAACTTGGCTTTTAGGCGAAGTTAAACCTCAGGCGAACTTGGCTTTTAGGCGAAGTTAAACCTCAGGCGAACTTGGCTTTTAGGCGAAGTTAAACCTTAGGCGAAGTTACCATTTCAGCGAAGTTGCCATCAGGCGAACTTGGCTTCAGGCGAACTTATCATCAGGCGAACTTGGCTTGCAGGCGAAGTTCATCAGGCGAACTTAGCTTGCAGGCGAAGTTCATCGCTTGAAGGCGAAGTTGCCCAGATGAAGGCGAAGTTGTCGCGCTGCAGATCTGTTTGCCCATAACTCCTTCGTTTCTTAGCCAAATAACTCGATTTTGGTACCCACGGAATCGTATGATCGGCGCCTACAAATCCCAACCATCAAATCGGCCTAAAATCGACGTTTTAGGGGTCCGATTTGGGCAGTTGTGTTTCGGGTCCGATTAACCCGTCAAATCCTAACCATTTTCAGTAATATTAGCTTTGCGGGATTAGTTCTTGCCTTTCCAACTCAGATCTACCAGCAAAATCTCGGGTCTCGACTTCGGATCTCGGTCGGTTATGTGTGTGTTTTTGAGTGTGTAAAAGAGAAAGATGGAAAAAAAATGATATCTTGGGCTTGGGATGGGTATTTATATCTCTCAAGCCCACGGACCCAAGGCCCATTCTCATTTAACCCATCTTACGTAATCTAAGCCCATGACCCGTTCCTTACTCGACATTAAATAACTAAAACGTGAAATCACTAAACATAACTTTCTTTTATTTAACATTATAAAAATTTTAGGATGTTACATCTCGGGAGCCTTTACGTCATCTAGGTACGTTGAACCATTTAACTTTTCTTCCATAATTCCTTATACTTCAATTTGGAGGGACTTGGATGTAACTTCTTTTATTATAATTATAAAACAAAAACTAACCCTAACCCTACCTGCACAGCTGCGATCGGCCAGAAGAGCAGTCCCCCCCCCCCCTCCTTGCTTCGACTTTTTGAGTGATTCCAAGGCATTTAGAAGTAGTTCAAGGTATGTACTACAATCCCCAACACTTTTTTCGTTCACCCCTAATCGTTTTGGTGCTCAATTTTGCCGATTCTTTTCGTTGGACAGATTTCGGCCAAGGTGCAATTGACCCGCTTCCCATTGATAAAAATTAGAGTTTCTGGTGTAGAAAGATTCCCAGGTATGGCATTTACATCATATTAAAATTTCGTGGCTATTGGAGGTGTTTAGGTCAGTCAATCGATTTTAGTTCGAAAACTAGGGTTTATCGGGTGTAGAATCGTCAATTGTTGAGTTTGATGCGTTAATCGATTGAATGACCAACCGAATCAGTTTGCATAGCCCTAGGGGGGTTTAAGGGCTGTGGGAAAATTATTTTTTTTGTTACTCGGGGCTGATTAAGTTGGTGATTAGTCAATCGAGTCGGTTGTGCGCAAATTGTTGTCTAAACATTAAAGTGAGTGTTGTAAAAAGGAACCGTCGACCCTATCAACTCGGGTGACATAATTATGAGGTATGAAAAGGTTAAGTTGGGAATTTGGTCCATTTGGGGCTGATTTGTTTGGCAATTGGTTTTAAGAGTTATTACGCGCGTATTCGACTCGATTTGCATACTGACGGGTGAGTTTGCATCATGGTTAGCCCCGACCATGATCGTAGGGTGGATTTGGTTAATTGAAAGGTTTTAGGGGCTGAGGTAAAGTAAAGAGTATGGGTTGGGCCTCGGGCCAAGTTGTTGGGCCTGAGCGGCCCGTTAGGCAAATGTGTTCTTACGGTCTAGTTTAGTAACGCGTTGTGTACAATTTACACGCCCTTACTTGTGAGTGTGAACTTAGAGATTTCCTAGCTCGTTGCTGGTGTTTGGTTGATTTCAGGTGGGTTCATGATGCCCTTTTTACTCTTTTAAATTTTGGGCTAGCATGCACACCTAAGTGTTTTCTTACTTGATGAAATGTTTTAAACGATTTTATATAAGCTTGCTATTATATGGTAGGCCTTGGGATGTTAAATATATATCTATATATATACATTATTGCTTGGCCTATATTTGGCGATGTTGTAGTCGTTTCGACTACGGATGTTGCGTATGCCTACTTTGTGTTTGCATGCGTTCATGTTACGTGTTTGGGTTGTACGTTTGCTCGACCCTGATGTTATACGTGGATGTTATATATATATATATATACATATATATATATTGTTATATATATAGGGATGTACTTGACAGGATGTTTATATATATGTTTTGTATATGTATGTAGGAGAATGTTTAGTCTTCGTAATGATGACTTAATGGATGCACTCTTTTTGTTTTTAAACTTTTGGTATGACTATCATAATTGTTATTACTGATATTATTTACTTAAAACTTGAACTCACTCAGCTCAAGCTGACTTTGTGTGCATGTTAGTGTGAGTTTCAAGTTAGGAAGAGGATACCTTATCGCTTGAACGTGCGCGAAGCTACTTGGACGGTGAAGAGCATATGTGGATGGAAGAATGTATTTTGAACAATTTTATTTTAAATAGTTTTATGAATTATATTTAAAATTGGTTTTGGACAAAATTCCCGGGCTTTAGGTAACTTACTTTACTATTTATGTTTTCTGCTGAATTTACACTCTGAGATGTTTGTTTTAATGGAAGAAACCGTTTTCAAGTTTAATTATTTTATTAAGTATTTTGTATAAATACCAACTGTGGGGCTCCCGAGGTCCGGGGTCTTACATACACACACATACATACATACACACACATATATAATAAAAACCATATTGAGTTGTATTAAAACGTGAGATGAACTTGAAAAACAAATACAAAGTTCAAATTAAAAAGAGCGATGCCTCAATGGTTAACTGAAGATGAATTACATTTTTTTAATGGCCAACGAATCATCCAAATAAGCTACTGGAAAAATTCACCATATCGGGATGCACTCGTCTTTCGATCCTAGAAAAACCTCACCTAAGGCCAACGCCCGTGAACACTCGCCCAAAGGCACGAAAGTGCGGTGAGATAAACCCATTCAGTTCAAAGATCCAACCAGTGAAAACCACCTACTCACCTAGTCTCCAATCATCACCCCTAGCGTCTCTAAAGATTAATTGTAATGCTAACAAACATTATTGAATGATAACATGTTTTAAAAATTTGATACTCTTAGAAATATATGAGAGAAAACAGATATAAGCGACAGAGAGAGAACCAGGGGGGCTAAATGATCGCACTACCCTTTCATAGTTGGAAAAGAATCGGTAATGTGGCTAAACGAGAGGAAAAATTTGGGTTTCCAAAAGATTTTTCAATTCATAAGAGTTTTCATTATATATATATATATATGTGTGTGTGTATATATATATATATATATATATGTGTGTGTATATATATATATATATGGATAAGTATCATTACAGAACTTTTAAATTATTTTTAAAAATTAAGGAACTCTTAATAACTTACGTTTTTTATAAATTTTTTTGTATGTTATTATTATTTAAGTGTCGTGTTATCACTTTTTAGATCCATATTTACGATTACAATTATTAACATTAGTTTTACACATATCTATGTTTTTTTACACATGCAAATTTTTATTACGTAAATTTTGCACATGTGTAAACTTTTGATTTATATATGTAACCATTTTTTTTAAATATGATAATACTAGTCTCAAATAATGTTAATGTCTCAAAAAATAAAAAAAAAATGTTTGATTGTTATGCGTTACTAAAAATTTTTGATTTTTTTTAGTTCTAAAAGTACTAACCACAATTATATATATATATATATATATATATATATATAAGTAAATGATAGTTGGGCATGTATAGAATGAAAATCCATTTGAGTTAAGCCAACCCGTGAAAACTCTATTTAACATCATTATTTTTTGCATATGTAATACATGTTGTTACATTTAATACAAAAAATTAAAAAAAAAATGTTTCGTATTTTTTTATAATTTTAAACATATTTTTCAGGAGAAAGATAGATTGTTATTAATCAAGATCAATACAATAAGCTATTTATAGGAAATAAAAATATGAAAAGAAGCTAATCTATATTAGGTGTTGATAATCATAATATTAATATACTAGGTTAGAGCCCGTGTTCTACACGAGTGAAAAATATAATAAAAATACAAAATTATTATATGTAATACGTAAATTCAATGGTTTCATATAATAATTTTTATTTATGAATTTATTTTATTAAGTTTTGATATATTATGCACTATAATTTTAAGTTGAAAACCAAATCTTGATGTTTGATTTATTTCAAATAAAACATTCATACCGATATTGTTACATTAAATATTATGTGTATAAAAATGATATTTATAACAAAATGTTGTTACGGATTTAAAAAAATAAATTTACAAAGACAAATGTTTTGTTGTAAAAGAAAATAAATAAAAATATGTTATATTTTAAAATAAAGAGAGAAACGATGAGCAATCTTAAATGTTTGTGTTAAAGAAATATGAGATGACAATGTCATATTGTGAATTATGAAAATGTTAACAATTAAATATAATTTTGGTTTTATACTTGAAGATAAATCACATTTATATATTTAAGTTAAGAAATCAAACACAATTACCATTTTAGAGGAGTTGGTAAGCACATTTGGTTTGAAATATGAGGTCTTGGGTTCGAAACCCGTATCACACAATAATATATATTTCAAAATTTTATAAGCCTTACGGGTCATAGGTTATAATCGGAAAACGGGTCATGGGTCATAATATAATAGGAAATAGTGACATGGCATCCACTTAGCATTCTATGTAGAGTGCCTAGTTAAATGTCATGTGGACAACTTGTATTGCTTTTATAGTATTGATTAGATTAGATGTTGTGAAACTAGTCTAATAACAAGGAATTAAGGGAAAGACATGTAAGGAGAAAGATAGATTGTTATTAATCAAGATCAGTACAATAAGATATTTATAGGAAATGAAATATGAGAACAATCTAATCTATATTAGGTGTTGATAACCATAATATTAAAATACTAGGTTAGAGCCCGTGTTCCACACAAGTGAAAAATATAATAAAAATAAAAAAATATTATATGTAATACGTAAATTCAATTGTTTCATATAATAATTTTTATTTATAACTTTTTTTATTAAGTTTTGACATATTATGCACTATAATTTTAAGTTAAAAACCAAATCTTGATGTTTGATTGATTTCAAATAAAACATTCATACTGATATTGTTATATTAAATATTATGTGTATAAAAGTGATATTTATAACAAAATGTTGTTACAGATTTAAAAAAATAAATTTACAAAGACAAAGGTTTTGTTGTAAAAGAAAATAAATAAAAATATGTTATATTTTAAAATAAAGAGAGAAACGATGAGCAATCTTAAATGGTTGTGTTAAAGAAATATGAGATGACAATGTCATATTCTGAATTATGAAAATGTTAACAATTAAATAAAATTTTGGCTTTATACTTGAAGATAAATCACATTTATATATGTTAAGTTAAGAAATCAAACACAATTACCATTTTAGTGGAGTTGGTAAGCACATTTGGTTTGAAAGATGAGGTCTTGGGTTCGAAACCCGTATCACACAATAATATATTTATCAAAAAATTTTAAGCCTTACGGGTCATGGGTTATAATAGAAAAACGGGTCATGGGTCATAATATAATAAGAAATAGAAACATGGCATCCACTTGGTATCCTATATGGAGTGGCTAGTTAAATGTCATATGGACAACTGGTATTGCTTTAATAGTATAATTAGATTACTAGTTAATAACCCGTGTAATACACGGGCTGAATAATATAACGTCAATAAAAAAGATGTTTATATACGTTATATAATTTAGAAATGTATAACAATTTCTCATATATGAAATTAAATATTACATTATATATAAATTTAAAAAAAGATTAAATACAAAAATTGTTCATAAATCTTCAAATATCCATTTGTACATAACATATGTGGTTTTCCCATATTAATTATTCAATGGTACGAAAAGGATAATTTTAAGGTTTTAACATGGTAAAATAAATCAAGAGTTAAACCAAGTTTAAACTAAATTTTCACATAAGGCAAATTCGAGGTATTTAGATGTGCATACGCTCGAAAAGAGACTTTTAATAGTTTAGGCATATGTTAGTTGTTTTCCCTAAATCAAAAATGATCTTTATAATAATAATAATTTGCAATAAATTATTTAAAAAATTAGTTTAAAAGACGTAATAAATAAACATTAAACATTTTTTTTTCTGGTAATCAATTTTTTTTACATGTATGTTAGTAGTTTCTCTAACAAAGAGACCGCCCCCTCTAAAGCCCAGCATGCGAGCACTCTTTTTAGTAAAATTGTTCACGACATGGAGTCACACTTTAACATGACAAGCAGACAAAAAGCCATTTTTGAGTGTCTACAAGTACCACATGCTCAAGATTTTCTTCTTGCTATCCCTATAGATGGGTTAGGCCAGCATATGTCTCTAGTGGAGTATCGTAGTATCCTTAAGTATCGCCTTATGATTCCTCTATTTCCGGTTGATGAGATATGTCCTGTTTGTCGTAAAGCGTGTTTAGACTCATATGGGGAGCACGCGGTGCACTGTAAAGAGCTCCCGGGGTTCAAGTACCGACACGATCTGGTTAGGGATGTGCTCTTTGATATATTCAGGCGAGCTGGAATTTCTGTTAAGAAAGAAGCACCTGTGAATTTCCTGACTGACCCGTCGGAGGGAAGATCATCTCTTCGACCGGCTGACATTTTGGTGTTTGGATGGATAGGAGGGAAACACGTGTGTGTGGATTTAACAGGGGTTTCTCCTTTGGTGGGCTTAGGGAGTAGTGGTTTCGCGGTCAGTCAAGCCGCATTAAAAGCTGCTTCAGGTAAGGTGGCAAAACATGAAAAGGCGTGTCTTGACAACCAACATGTATTTATTCCTTTTGCTTTTGACACTTTTGGTTTTTCGCGCCTGAAGCTGTTAAGCTACTTACCCGTGTTCAGCGGGTCATGCATAGTAATGCTATGACTCCAAGATCAGCAAATATAGTTTTTAAAAGATTGGGTTTTGCGATTCAAAAAGGAGTAGCGGCGCAGCTTGTTGCCCGCTTGCCTTCTGTTTCGATGTAATCCAATAAACAATCATACAAGTTTTGAGGTTTTTATGAAAAAAAAAATGTATGTAATATACATAGGTTACATGTACGTAAAAAAATTACAACATTTTTTACGCACCAAATCGACTTTTTACATAGGTGTAATGAATGTTTAAATTAGTGTAATAATTATACATATGTCATCCACTTTCCACGCTTATAATTTCCACATAATTAATCAATTAATTTTAATCCGAATGCTAATTAACATTTAAACCAACTTATAACACAATCATTGGTCAAACTTAACACTTAAAGTTTTGATTTCATAACTTAACATTTTGACATTATTACATCTAATCTAATCTAATCTAATCTAATCTAACCAATATATTAACGCAAAACCAATTTGTCCACTTGTCATTCTCCCAGGGTATCCACCTAATGTTCCATGTCATTCACCTTTCATGCTTATTATTTTCACATAATTAATCAATTGATTTTATTCCTAATGCTAATTAACATTTAAACCAAATAACCAATATACAACACAATTATTGGTCAAATTTAACATTTAAAGTTTTGAATTCATAACTTAACATTTTCTTTGACTTTATTACATCTAATCTAACTAATATATTAAAGCAAAACCAATTTGTCCACTTATCCTTCTCCTAGGGTGTTCACCTGATGTTTTATGTCATCCACTCTCCATGCTTATAATTTCCATATAATTAATCAATTAATTTTAATCCTAATGCTAATCTTCTTACTATACTATTAAAGCAAAACAAGATATCCACATGGCCTTCAAATAGGATGTCCACATAAGCTTACAAGGTTTCCATCTCTAAAATTGCCATATAATTCATTAATTAATGTTTTCTAGGTACATAACCCCACTAATTAATGTTTTCTAGAATCATAACCAACTATTTCCTTTCAAATGATTTAAAAATCGATTTTGACTACAATTAATTATTTGTAACTAATTTTTGCTACCTTTTTTAGTATGACTATTACTTTAGCAATTCAATGATCTATATATTTATACGGTTTCTCATTCACACCATGTATACATATTTTTCCTACATCTTGTGGTCTTGCAGAAAACAATGTAAAGAATTCTTATGATAGCTATATGTGTGTGTTTGTGTGACGTTTGAAAATTTTTCCACCCGTGTGTAACACGGGTCACTATCCTAGTATATTAGTAAGAGAAGACTTTGTATATATTTATGGATCATAAATAATTGTATGCCCATACATATGGTGTGGCAAGGTAGGGTAGGATACGGAAGGATAAGGTCAAATAGCGTGTGCTGAAGAAGTTGGTTGTAATACTACTTACGCCATCAAATACTAAGGCTTATAATTGACAACGTGTGCAATGTTAATTTTGATACTCAAGGTATTTGTTTTATTATAAATTTTAAAATGTCGAATAATTTGAACTGATTAAAAACATGCTTTTTATGTTTACAATATATAATTTAAAAGATTTTGACATACTTTTTTGAAGTACAAATATGGAATTTAAACTACTTTGTTGGTGTCTGTATCTGAAACCACTTGGGACACTAGAGTCATGGTGGACTAGTGTGCATATTCAAGCAAAGTAGTGTTGAATTCTAGTCAAATTTGAGGTACTCTATATTTGAACACAGTCTATTCGAATATTCAAACTACCTTTTTTTTTGTTGGTTGTTAGTTGTAATAAGTGAACACAGATATATAAACAATAAGTTAAGTTCAGAATTCAGCTTGAAACGTCGTGAATTCACGAGGTCTTGAAAGTTGGCTTTACACATGTATTTTTAGTTCTTTAAACTTTGAATTAAACATAAACACAACGGAAGTCTAACAAAACCTTTCAGAGAACATAGCATATATGTAGGTTCCCACTCGGATCTACACGGAATATCTCGTTCTACGTAGGTGCGGAATCCCTACGTAAGACGTTACGAGTGTAGAAGACGATACGAGCTAACACGATCAAACACACGTTACAATAAACAAAGACACGTTGTATTGCAACTGGAAACACGTGATATCAATCACCGATTACACAAACTGAATAACTCGTTACAACTCGATCTCTTCTTCTTTTTTTCACAAGCCGTAACCTAGCAGCTTATAAACACGACAACTTCGCCTAGCATGTTTAGGCGAAGTTGTCACTAACTTCGCTTACTCTACAAGTTCGCCTATATCAGCGAACTTGTGAGCTAACTTCGCTTATTACAAAATACTAATCCAACTAACTCGATTACAGACACTATATACTGAACTACTGACATCATGCACCAACAGACTCCCCCTTGGCAGTAGCTTCATATCTCTAACTTCAAGCACGTGTCTTGTAATCTTCAACAATCTTGTATCTTCATCTTTAAGCATGAACTCCCTCTCGTACACATACCAAAACAACTCTTTGATATTTCTTCGCTTCGTCTTTCCAAGCAGGAATATAAAATATCTTCTTCTTATTCAGCACCTGCAGATCAGCTTGAGACAAGTTCACTAGATGCATAGGATCATATACTCTCAGCAGCTCTTGTTCATCTTCATCCTCCATTACTGCTTCAGCTGTTTCACAATCAACATACCACCACTTCAGATCTTTAAGCACATCCTTGGGCATTTGTTTCATCGGCACTTCTTTTAAACACCGAATCGGCTTATACTTCATAATCATCCAAGGCTTGCCATCTGCTCTCAATCCTCTATCTTTGTCATCGATAAGTTTTCCCTTTTGTGGTTTCAACAGCTCGAACTTCTTTTCTTTTATACTTTCCTTCCAAACAATCTTCCCAATGACTCTAGCCATATTATCATCACTCCTGTTTATTAACCCCAATCTGGCTAAGTCCTTCACTTCACATTCTGGCAATGTATTCAACGATCTCAACATCCTCTTGAAGTACTGAATACCATCATATCTTTTAATCACAAAGAGCCTCAACTGCTCATCATATATCCAGCATATAATCCCCTTTTTCGATTCAGCATAACCCCTAATGTTGTAACTCTTCTTGAACATAGTAGGGACCGCTGGTTTCTTCGTTTTTACGAACCACTGAGCATAGCCTTCTTTCCATCTTGGCTGCTCTTCCCATTCCGTCTCATATCTGCCTTATCAACATCCGGAATCTCATGCTCAATATTCTCTTCTATAATCTCTCCCTCTTCAATGTCATTATCAATAACAATCTCTGCACCAATCTTCTCTATCTCTTCAACTGGTAATACATCATCATCACCTATAAACTCATCATCCATCTCCTCAATATCCACGACCACCACATCATCACCTGTACCGCCCGCTGCACTTGTTGACTCCCCCTGAGATGTGGAAGTCCCAAGAGCTTGTTCAGTTCTTGGCAACTCTCCACCTGCACCTTTCGATGCATTGGGATCATCGTCTCGATCATTTCGCTTCTTAGTCCTCAGCTCATCGCCTTTACAGCTCGTTTCCCCCTGAGATGCCAAGAACTGCTTCAAAGCATCAATGATTTTGCCATGTTCGATCAGCAGGGACGACTGTATCTGATTCTCTGCAACGAGGCGCTGAATAGCATGGGTCTGGATAAGATTTACCCTTGATTGTTCTGCCACGACCCGTTCAAGTGCTGCTATTCGTTCCGTGTCGGATAAGGTTGCATCGAAATCAAACCTCAGATGTGATATATCTTGAGTGTACTGAGGAGGGATTTCCATTGTAACCGGGACCTCAGAAGTAGGCGTAAACGTAACCGCAGGTGGTATCGTAACTGACAACCCTGCAGTAGCTACAACTGTCGACTCAATAAATCTTGCCACGACCTTCGTTGGAGTAAGAGTTGGAGGCGGCAACGATACAATCTCAGGAGCCGAAAGTTGGAATGTAGTGGGTGGGAGGCCGAATGCAGATGAGGTAGCCACCACGGGAACATCCGTGGCTCTTGGCCTTGTAACTTGTAATGATGAAGGGACCATTGTCATACCGGACAGTGCGGGTGGAGTGAAACGTACCACCCTTGAGCTCTCACCAGCTCCCGAACCTGCACCTGTCCGTTCCCTTCTTGATCTACGAATCAGCTGATGTACTTCTTCCTCAAAATCTGACTCACTGTCATTATCAGCTCTCTTTCTTTTCCCATGAATTCGTTCTTGAGTTACCAAAATTTGTCTTGCTACATCCACTTCATCATCAGAATCAGAATCAGAATCAGCCACCGTTGTAGCTGCCCTAGTCACATTCACACTCGAAACTCTTGCAACCGAGACCTGTACGTTTTCCTCAGGGTCAACCCTCTCCATATCAAAAAATCCTTGACCACCAAATGCTGCATCAAGGTCTACATTCTCCTCCTATGATAATAAACTTTTCAAAACAAACCCTTATAATTTGAACAATTTTCAATTAAGTTTTAAAACATCCTTTAAAGAGTTAAATGATACGATCAAGACCAAGTAACCAGGTATAAAATCATATAACTACATAAGTAGAAAAAATTTTAACAATAAAGTATACGGGATCAAATTTCAGTCTCGACAGGGACTACCATGTTTTAGAGTAGATCCGAACAAGAATCATACTAATTACGTGACTGTCACACAGATCCATGTTCAGCTGTATTATGATATAAAGAAACAGGTTGTAAGCAGGTAAATAACTTAAAATGGTTTTCATCATTTCTGTGATACGGGTTAGGTTCAATTAAGCTCAAAACTTAAGTGGGCAACAACTCAGAGATTATGATGCCTCCTATCTATTCTCAAAGCGTATTTGGCTTTCCCCAAGTCACCCCGAGTTGACCTCGACCCGTAGTGTCTGATTAAATAGTAAGTACTCTTCGATCTCTAAACTCTTCTTCCCGTTCTCTTTCTTACATCTTGATTGAGAAGTATCAACATTATGAACTCTAGAATGTCTCACATACACAATTTTTTTTTTAAGTATTTACACAACTTCAGAGTAGTAAACAACTGCAAGTTCCGAATCTGGATCACTGCAGTTTCTTGACACGCTATCTTCACGGGAATCAGAACACTCACGGGCTCGTGTATGACTGGGTAATCGCTTTTCTGCCTATCATACGGAAAGATATATATGGAGACATGCATAACTCTTAAGAAGTTTCCACGTAAAATCGAGTAGATTTAGTTAGTATCACTTCTACTTTTACGCACCATAAAAAGCTACCATGACATACAATGACTGTTCTAAAGTCTTTTAGGCCTAATAACTTCACTAGTTAAGCACACAGAATCAGTATATCTATCACTTTCCAAGGTTGGATCAATTTTCTGTTAAACATAGTAACGGAACTTCTTATGAAGTAGAAGACTTGAAAAATAATTTCATCTCCCGTAAAAAAATTTTAACTTCAATCGCCCCGATCAAATTGAAGTTTTCAGGTAAACGGCTATCCTGAAGATCCAATGGATCAGCTGGACCGACCACATACAAGTATGTGTCCTACTAACTAAGTATGATCGACTAATTTTCAGCGAAAGAATAAAAAACACATCATAAACCGCCCCGGTCACTTTCAGTCATCTGGTTAATGGCTATCCTCATATTCTACAAGTAGAAATGAGGACCAAACATATCCGAAGATATGTCCTTCAAACTGAGGCAACTGACATAATTCTAAGCGATAGTGACGGTTTTTTTTTTTTTTTTTTTTTAAACACAAACGATAAACACGGTTACACGGGATTGATCATCCCATTTAGCTCAACAAGGTTTTGAAAACGATTTTTGCCAAACGCTTTAGTAAACAAGTCAGCGAAATTATCTAACATATCAACCTTTTCGAGCACAATCAGTTTCTTCTCAGCACAATCCCGTATAAAATGATGACGGATGTCAATATGTTTAGTTTTGCTATGCTTTACGGGATTGTTAGTTACTGAGATAGCAGCAGTGTTATCTATGCAAATAGAAGTATGAGTGAAATTCAGACCATAATCGCGCAATTGCTGTTGAATCTAAAGAACCTGGGAGCAGCAGTTGGATGCTGCCATGTATTCTGCTTCTTCACAGGTTAAACTCGTCCCGCGAATAGTCGAACGGAACGATTTCTACACCCGCGTGATAATCCCTAACCACACAATCACGAGCAAAAGCTCTTATACCAATTGTAGGTTCCCACCCGGATCTACACGGAATATCTCGTTCTACGTAGGTGCGGAATCCCTACGTATGACGTTACGAGTGTAGAAGACGATACGAGCTAACACGATCAAACACACGTTACAATAAACAAAGACACGTTGTATTGCAACTGGAAACACGTGATATCAATCACCGATTACACAAACTGAATAACTCGTTACAACTCGATCTCTTCTTCTTTTTTTCACAAGCCGTAACCTAGCAGCTTATAAACACGACAACTTCGCCTAGCATGTTTAGGCGAAGTTGTCACTAACTTCGCTTACTCTACAAGTTCGCCTATATCAGCGAACTTGTGAGCTAACTTCGCTTATTACAAAATACTAATCCAACTAACTCGATTACAGACACTATATACTGAACTACTGACATCATGCACCAACAATATAAAGTGTCTGTGGATGCCTTAACTGCTCGAATAACCCTCCATGCACAACATTTTCTTATTCCATTCAACTGCAAACCTACTAACATGATGTTTATACAAAAGTCAGCAACACGCTAGGTGAGTTTTAGATTAACTTACTGACAGTTATTATAAATAAATACAATAACTGTTGACGTGTCGAAGCACAAACATAACGTCATAACTGAACATATTTAATGCATAACAATCTAATATGACTAACCTTCCTGAATTGAACATATATAATTGCAATTACCGACGTACACCACAAAGGCACTGTCAATCCTTGTGGCCATATGTGGGGCCTAACTGGTACCCATACGACGGGGTCTAACTTACTAATTGGCAAAACGCTTTAAACATAATTGACTGCTAACTTATCGTTAACTTACCTGACGTATAGCGTATGCACACCAACCCCAAAACATTTAATAAAGAAGGGGCCGGTTCTAAAAATCCAAATGATTCTTTTACGCTTCTAACTTGACTAGGGATTCCTTTAAAAGTCTTAATCATTGAATAGCCTTTCAAAGTTAAGTGTCATTAACTGAACTAACGCAACCGACCGAACCTTATCTCACATTCTTGGGTTAATTGTCTACTTGACCGAACTGGATCTGAGATATAGCTGAGTGATATCTACATAAGGTCGATGTAGGTCCGCCATTCTAAGATCACACAAAACTTGAACCCATTAGCGAGGATCGGATTTTGCAATTTGAACCTGCCTTGTCTGATAAGGATCACGCAAAGTGAATTACTTTGTGTCATAGGGATCGCACAAAAGGGATTTGCCACTAAGTGAATGGGATTATGCAAAATGAACTGCCTAATGTGTTAAGGATCGCGCAATAAGTGAACCCCTCTTTTGCGTGAAGGGATCACACACTATTTTTGCATGAAGGTCGGGTCACACAATTCAAGAGATCACGCATTCTGGAAGGGTCATGCAAATTCTGGGCGATTTACGCAAAAGGTAATGCTCACACACTGTAGAACCATACCCTTTTGCAAGTTCTAGATCTGTGTGTTCTATAGTTTTACGAATTGGCCCCATTTTTGTGTTCTAAGACCCTTTTTGTGATTTTTATCATGAACTTAGTGCTTATTTTACTAGTTCATTCATCTAGGCTTGATTTAATATCAACTTTACTACTTTAACATACTATACAACCGGATCTACTAGTTCACAACTTTATATCCAAATCCGAGCACGATTAAATCACTTTTTTTATAAACAACCAATAACGCGAGATCAGGGTTCTAGGGCTAGGGTGAGATCAAGATCGTTACTTTCTTGATCCATAACACCTGATCTACTACATTTTGACTTTTCACTCATTAATGAGCACGATTACTAAACCTTTTTAACGAAACATGCCTTTAAATGCTAACCAAGATATATTCGGGTATTGTAGTTGTTGTTTGATCTTGCTTCCTTCATGTTTTCTTCTTGCTTTAGATGGATCTATATGAATATGTAATTTTTTCTTGAATCCAATCTATATATGAGATCTTGACCTTTGTGGAGATGAGACTTAGTGTGTGTAGATTTAGGTGCAATGGTGATGAAAAGGTTTATGAAACTTAATTCTTAGTGTGTGTGTGTTTGTGTGTAGAGCTGATTTCTTTTGAGAACCACTTTGAGTTTTAAGAACTCGAAAGAATCAATTTTTTACATGTATGTAATATACATAGGTTACATGTACGTAGAAAAATTACAACATTTTTTACGCACCAAATCGACTTTTTACATAGGTGTAATGAACGTTTAAATTAGTGTAATAATTGTACATATTTATTCTCTCTCCTACTTAATATTTAAATCAAATTTAATCTCAACCATATAATCTAACTTATTTAATTAAATGTGTGGTTAAGAATGAGATTCTTAATGTTATTAAAACTCACCCAAGTTCTCAAATTATCCATCCCATATATGTATGTATATATATATATAGACATACACACACACACACAGGCTTAAGTTCATACGAGAAATGTATTAATGCGAGAAATAAATATGAACTGCTAGTTTTATTTTAGGTTATAATTTTTTATAAATAAATAAAAAAGATGTAAATGCAAAAATAAATCTACTCCTTGAATTAATACAACTAATATAACCATAATAAATCTATCTCTAGCTAATATATCTAACTAATTTAATTATAATAATTAAAAAGATAAAAACACTAATATAATTTTATTTATTTACCTCCTCTTCATTTTTTCCAACAAAAATATAATTTATTCATATAATACTATTTATATTAAAAAAACAATTTCTTTCCACTCTATTTATTAGCATAGATCAATGCGTAATTTTTAATAATAAATATCAAAATATAATATTTTTTTCTACCTAGAAAAATTGTTGTGATAAATAACAATAAAAAAATAACACACAAATGTGTCCATTAAATATAAACAATAAATATACAACATACACAAAATTATATAGCCTACACTTGTTTTGAGCAAGAATAAAGTACAACATACAACAAAACATATAACTTGCATGTGTAATTCGACATCAACAATTTTATAAACTACACAAAGATACACATATCCTATAAGCGTATAGATTATATGTTTTTTGTGTGTAGGTTATATGTTTTCTTATTCTTAGAATAAGTGTAGTTTATATGTTTTTGTGTAGGTTGTATATTTTTTATTGACATTTAATGCAAACATGTGTAAGATAGTTTTTTGTATTATTCTTCCCAATGTAACTACGTGTTGATGGATATTGATATATTGAGTTGGAAAATATTGGTTTTAGATATAAAGAAATTTTAATGTATAAATAAATTGTATTTGTGAAGGATAAAATTTTTATATGTAGGTTATATGTTTTTCATGTGCAGGTTATACGTTTTCGTGTGCGTGCGTATTTTATTGATGCTGAATTTTATGTATAGGTTTTATGTTTTTCGTGTGTAGGTTATGTATTTTCTTATTCTTAGAACAAGTGTAGGTTATATGTTTTTGTGTATGTTGTATATTTTTTTTGTTAATATTTAATGCAAACATGTGTAAGATAGTTTTTTATACTATTAATTACAATGTAACTATGTGTTTATGGGCATTAATATCTTGAATTGGAAAAAATTGGTTTTGGATAGAAATAAATTTTAATGCATGAATAAATTGTATTAATTGAATAGATAACTATTATGGTTTATTAGTTATATTAATTGAAAAAGAGAATGCATTTATACTTTTTTCATTTATCTTTAAGTATTTAAAACATAAAATAAAACTAGTTACCCATATTCATTTCTCGCAGTAATATTATTTCTCGCCTGAACCATTTCACACACACACACACACACACACACACACAGATATATATATATATATATATATATATATAGGTATAGGGGAGGGATATTTTGAAAACCTTGTTTAGTTTTAAGAATTTAAGAACTTCATTTTTGACCACGCATTTAATTATATAAATTAGATTGTATAGTTGAGATTAAATGTGATTAAAAAATTAAAGTAGGAAAGAGAATAAAAATGTAAAGTGATTACACAACTTTAAATGTCCGTTACACATATGTAATAAGTCGACTCGGTGCGTAAAAAATTCTGTAATTTTTTTTACGTATATGTAACCTACATATATTACGTATGTGTAAAAAAAATTCAAAAAACAAAATTATTACATTGAGTTCTTTTGAGTTCTTAAAACTCAAAGTGGTTCTCATTTGAAATCTCCCATATATATATATATGAATTTAGCCAGACCCATCCAAATTATTTGTTTCAAGATTCTTCGCCTCACCTAGATTATTTGATCAAGATCATGATATTTAACATATCAGCCATTGAGTCGTAGAAGAAAACTACGTCAATGGTTAAAGTATCATTCCTGATGGTTGTGTTCACGCAGTGCCTATTGTATAGAAATAAAGTAGCTTGATATTGTTGGTTCCTGTATTAGAACCTGAAACAATAAAAATAGAATAATAGACGTTAACGGTGAGCTGGGCTTGTGTTTAACACAATTCCCTTAAACAAATTCACGGTCTGTTTTTAGGGTATGCCGGTTCGAAAATGGTCGCAGCGTGCTACCGGACTTGACAACTTGCTTGAAATGAAATCGAAGTGATGTTGCAGAGAAGTAGAGAGTGTTGGGTATGTTTTAGTGCGTCTAGAGCTACAGCATATGGTTTGGTTTTATAGTCACAAAACCATAACATAATTTTAAACTGAATAATAAAGTGCAATAAATTAGAATAATGGTCATTAGTAAAGCAGATGAAACAGAAAATAATAATAATAATCATTATGAGAATAATGATCATTAATGTTGATGTGTTTTAAATTATACATATTATTATATAAATAATCCCTATATTTTAAGTACTTTTGAGCCAAGTTTTTATTTAATATTATTATTAGTTGGTTCATATGTGATTTTAATGGTTTCAAGTTACAACGAGCTAAAGTGGGATTTAATTACTTGAGACCAATGAATGCATAGTTGAATAATATTTCCAATTATTATCATTACTATTATAATTATAATTCTAAAGAAAAGAAAAAAAACGAAAAATAAAAAGTAAAGAAATAACTTAATTAATTTTTTGTCTTTAGTGAGTTAGAAGATTATTTATATTATGAATAATTAATTTACAAATATGCAATGTTTATTTCCTTCGTGTAGTTGCAACAAAAAGAAAGGCAGGGCATTATTGGGCTTTGGGCTGCTCCTTACATGTGACGGTGGGATTGGAACTTGGAAGACAAGACAAGGGTTTAAATGATTATTATAAAAGAAAATAACCCTACATAAAGGAGGAGGAATTTTTGAACGGCTGAATATTATTTTCTTTTGGAATCTTTACCCACGGAGGTCGAACTCAGAAGAAAGTGAATCAAGCAGGCTCGTTGGCTGGTCAACATAAGGATTCGGAACTAAATTTAACAAGCTACTACACAAGCAGCTCAAAAAATCCACGGGAGATTTAAGCAAGCATCCTAGCTCGTGAATTAATTTAACCAGGATGCTAGTAGCTGAATATATTTATATCTCTCTTACGATGGACTCTTTTATATTTATTTGTGTTTCGTTCTTAAATATGGTTATTGGCTAAAACCTTTTTAGTTATCTAGGCTTGGATTGATGTTTTGTGATTGATTAAGGGTTTAAATGGTTTTCAGAAATTGTTTATTGGGTTTTGATTAATTAAAAGTTTCGATCAGATTTATTGGATGTTATTTATGCGTATTTACTTCTGATTTCTGCTTGAATGAATGTTTCACACGTCGCTTGATTGAATGTCTTTTGATTATAGGTGCATGTTAGGGTTGTTTACTGTATGTTTGCAACTTGTTTATGGTTTATTGAGCTCATTCACCATAGAAACTGAGTTTTAGCATTTTATTAGAAGTTTATATTCTTACTTTCTTAGATATCCGACGGGTGTGTAACGCCCGCTAAATTTTTTTTTTCGGTTTAAAGATTTCCTGCATGTAGAGTATGTATATTTCTTAGGAGTTATCCGGCATCTTTCGTTGACCCGACCATCTTCCCGGTACGTTAAGTTATCTAACCTTTCATTCCAAGTTGCCATATCCCTTAAACTTTGAGGGCTAGTGTGTAACATATTGTTATATCATAAAAAAATAAAAATCCTAACCCTAACACCATTAGGTGCAGCCGATCAGCCAAGAGAACCCCCCTGGCGATTTTTCTTCTGTGCAGCCGAGTTTAAACCGTAAAACTTCAATTCAAGGTTAGTCTAACGTTCATGCAAGTCTTTTTCACCATTAAACCCGTTATCGAACACGTTAGGGTTGAGTTTTGATGATAACAGTTTCCTGACAGATTCGTATACGTTTATTGTAGGTTCTGTAACGCGATGATAATCCATTGATTTTGATCAATTCTTATTTCCATAATGTTCTACTTTGAGTCTAGTTTCCAGAAATGTATAATATGTAATTTTTGGACGAGATTTGAATGGTTTTTATGAATTTATAAGATCGAGTGTCAAAGCTATTGCGGCATGACGAATTCTGGTCTGTCTTCCCGACATCATAATTCTTTTTCAACAAGTCCAAATTAGTTGGTTCCACTTCTGGAACTTAATACTTTGAGTTAAGAATCAAACCAAATTAGAATCGTTTAATTTGGTTTGGTAATGAATTTTATAAAAATAAAACCATTTTGTTGCACACTGACATAGCTGCACGTACCTTTCTGTATTGGAGGAATTTTTATAATTTTTCTGTCCACTAGAAAAATATAATAAAAATATTTTTATAAACCTAAGACACTTATTAAAATCTGGTAAAAATTTAATAATTTATTTCAAAGGTTATCCTATGTAATTAAATGCATCTTCGCATGCTAAAATCTGCACGTTTTACTTGTTATTGATCGATAAGCTTGTTTTAGGCTTAACCGGTGGATGTTCAATTGTGTTCTTGTTGGGGCTGTTTGAAGTGAGTTTTTGCACCACAATCTTCCTAGGTATGTCCCGTATATCATACTTAAGTATCGTGTTCATTGGTGTTCGTTAGATTGGTCAACTAGTTATCGTTTGAAAGATTGTGTTCGGTTGACTAGAATTGTAGTTGGATGCGTTTAACGCGATGGTTGAAGTGATTAACGACCAATTCAGCTCGGGGACACTTGGTTTGATGTACGGGCTGTTGAAAAATCATTTTTATAAGTTATGAGGCTGAATTGGTTGTCGGTTACTCCAACGGGTCGGTACAACACGCAATTTCATTTATTGAGTAGTTGGTGCGTTGTACTTGCGAGTTACCGACCCATTTGACTCGTGTAGCTTCGTGTGGACTTGTTGGCTGTGATTTTATCATGTTGGGTCCACACGGGTCTGAGTTGAATGTTAATGGCCTAAACGACTTTTAAACGCGCGTATTGGTATCCCCTAGTGCTTCTGGGGTAATTTGGGAATTCTTTACTCCCGGGAGTATCTAAGGGTCGTTCTGGTGAATGTGAGGCCTCGGGGGCTGTTGTGGTTTAGTTGATGAGGTCGAGGGTTTAGGTAACTCGAACCATGTTAGAACGTCTCGTAGGATAAACGAGTCATCTTGATGTCCAGAGTATTGATTGAATGTAAACCGACAGGTGTTTGAGTTTTGGGATTACTTAGGGATTTTCTAGCTCGTGGTGAACCCGGGTCTTGTGTCAGGTGAGTTCATGATGCCCCTTTTTACTCTTTTAAGATTTTGGGTTAGCATGCACACCTGATTTTCTTGATGAAACGTTTAAACTGTTTTACATAGGCTTGCTAGTATATGGTAGGCCTTGGGATGTTATAGTGTATATATATATATACATTATTGTTTGGCCTATATTTGGCGATGCTGTAGTCGTATCGACTACTGATGTTACGTATGCCTACTTTGTGTTTGCATGCGTTGATGAGATGTTACGTTTTTGGGTTGTACGTTTGCTCGACTCTGATGTTATTACTTGGATGTTATATATATATATATATATATATATATATAGGGATGTACTTATAAGGATGTTTATATATTTATATATATATATATGTATGTATGTATGAGAATGATTATTTATCGATGATGATGGCTTAACTGATGTATTCTTTTTACTTTAAAACTTTTGGGAATGACTATCATGATTATTATTTACTGATGTTATTTATTCAAAACTTGAACTCACTCAGCTCAAGCTGACTTTGTGTGCATGTTAGTGTAAGTTTTAGGTTAGGAAGAGGATGCCTTATCGCTTGGACGTGTACGAAGCTACTTGGACGGTGAAGGGCATACAATGGAAGAATTTATTTTTGAACACTTTATTTCAAAAGGTTTTATAAATTATATTTAAATTGGTTTTGGGCAAAATTCCCGGGTTTTTGGGAACTCATTTTATTATTTATATTTTCCGCTGAATTATACTCTGAAATGTTTGTTTTAATGGAAGGAACCATTTTCAAGTTTAGATATTTTCTTAAGTATTTTGTATGAATACCAACTGTGGGGTTCCCGGGGTTCGGGGCCTTACAGGGTGATAAGTTGTCGGGTTTGTCTTTGTTATTAGGGTTTTAGGTTAAACTGTCTGACAGGAAGTTTGCCTAGTTTTCCTTAGTTTAACTGTTTACCCGTGTCCTTTAGATCTCTTCTAGACCACCCAGTGTACTCAGATGCATTGAGATAGTGAAATCGACGGGTTAGCTATTTTCTAGGGTAATTAATCATAATTGGTGAACTGATAGGTGAGCCAATAAGCCGGTGATTTTACATGATCTTTAGGATTTCCTCTTAGGTGACACCTTGAGAGTGATTAGGGATCCATTAGGTTTCCTAGGGTTCATATTTTTAGATTCCCGGTTCCAATAGCATTTTCCCGAAACTGATAAAAGCCTAAGTCATCACAATTCGGATTCCTTGCCTAGGTAACGCCTTTCTCATTAGTGTTTTCGTCTAAGTCTTAGAATTTTAAGTTTAATTTATTAGTTTAATTAATTATTAGTTTGAAAATAAAATAAATAAAAATAAAAATAATAATCTTTTTCTTTATTATTAATTTAATTAGCTTTTAGAATCTAAGTTCGTTAATTTAAATAAGTGTCTCTAAGGTTCGATATTCCCGGACTTCCCATAGCTACTCTACACCCGATAGGTTCACTTGCCTGTTGCTAGTGGTTTGGTGTAGGGTATTCTAGGTTTTTATTACTCTTTGTGCTAGGTTGATTAACTGCATTATTTTTATATATCACTTTTAGGCACATCAAGTTTTTGGCGCTGTTGCCGGGGACACTTGGTAATTGGCGAATTAGATTTTGTTTGCTTTTTTCTTTGTTTTTAGTTTTAGTTTAAATAATTAGATTTTATTTTATTTAATTACTTAATTGCTCTTAATTGCTATCTGTGAATAGTGTGGTTTAGGGATAAGCTTCGGTCCTCACGATTTTATTTGTTTTTCTGAGTATGCGACGTACTCGTTCGCTAGGACCACCAGAGTTCACTGTTTTGGACGAACCCGAGAGAGATTTTCGTGAGCGCCATAGGGAGCTTCGAGAGATTATACGTGAACTACGCGAAAGCAAGGTACATGTTTCAAATTCCACGTTAGATATGACTTATGCTATTCCCCCTAGGCATACGGTTCACTCGAGAGCGAATGAGGGAGTTATGGGGAGACAGTCTGCTATCACACGTCCGGCGATGCCCGCTGCTAGTAACTGGCATATTCCGCCCAACGTCATGAATTCTATTACTAATTCCTCCCCATTTCACGGTCTTGAAGACGAGGACGCGCCGGGCCATCTAAACAAATTCACTCGCATCTGCGACGCTTTTCATATCGCCAACGCCACTCGTGCTTCTATCTACCTTCATCTTTTTCCATTTTCTCTAGAGGGTCGAGCTTCATCATAGTTAGAAAACCTTCCCCATAGGTCCATCACTACCTGGGACGAACTTCAAGATAGATTCCTAAAGAAGTATTTTCCGCCATCTAAATCCTCGCGACTTCGTGATCAGATCTACTCCTTCCGCATGGACCCTAACGAATCATACCCTTTGGATTGGGAAAGGTTCCATAATCTTCTTAGTAGATGCCCCCTGCATGGTTTGTCCGAATGGGCCGTAGTCGAGAAATTCTATAACGGGCTGACCTATGAGATGCAGCAAAGATTCAACATGTTAGCTGGAGGGAACATGTTAGAGAAGCTGGATATAGATGAGTGTGAGTCGATGTTTGAGAGCTTCGCTCTAGCCGAGCAAAAGGACCGACGCCCGAGGTACTTCTAAAACCACCACTTCTTCCGCTCGAGGCGTCTATCAAGTCTCAAATGATACTAGCATCACGGCTGCCTTAGAGACAATTCAGAGGGAATTTAAGGACTTGAAGAAGGTCGTTCAGAAGTGCGAGATCTACCGAGGAGGGCACGACACAGTTGATTGTCCAGTCGATCAGCAGGAGCAGGTGGAATACTTGGGAAATCTAAATAGAGGATCGAATGCCTACGGGAACCCCGGATGGAGGAATAGCTCAAACTATGGTTGGAGGTCGGGAGGTAATGCTCAGGGCTTTCAGCCGAGGCAAAAGCAAAGTCAAGTCAGAGATTCAGAGGTGGCAGGGAGTTTGAGTGCGGCGAAAAGCAGTGGTATGGATCCATATATTAAGGAGTTTATAGCTAAGCAATCTACCATGCTTTCCCACCTTATTGGCAGAGATAATAACACACAGCAGAGGCTTGCTAAGCACGACACCTTATCGCAGAACCAGCAGTCATCATTTTTGGAGATGTCTCGAAAGGTGGATGAGATGACGAAGCATATGCTACCTAATAAGCAGGTCAGAACGTTTCAGGGAAGCACCGAGCTTAACCCGAAGGCACAGTTGAATGCAGTGACCACCCGTAGCGGCGGAAGAGGCGATAGAGAGCAGCCACCGGCAGATAATGAGGAGGCGGTGGACGAGGAGTAGAGATGGAGGCTCCTGTGAGGACGCATGAGAGGCGAGGCCCAGCAAGTACCGCATCAAACGGTGAGTCTCCCACGGAGAAGGTTGCTAAGAAGAAGATTGAAGAGAAGAAGAGTCCCGAAGTCGATCTTACTAGAGTTCCGTATCCTGCTCGTCTTCTGCGGCAGAAGTATGTGGAGGAATATGGACATTTCTTGGACATGTTTAAACAATTGAAAATCAATCTTCCGTTTGTCGAAGCACTCCAGCATATGCCCAAATATGCTAAATTCTTGAAAGATCTTCTTTCGAACAAGAAGCAGCTGGAGGGGCTTTCGACAGTATGTCTAAATGAAGGATGCTCTACGGTAGTCCAGAAAAAGCTACCTGAGAAACTAGCAGACCCGGGACACTTCACAATCCCGTGTATGTTTGGCAGCTCGACTGAGAGCTACGCGTTGGCCGATTTAGGTGCTAGCATAAATCTTATGCCATATTCTCTCTATAAAAAGCTAGACCTTGGCGAGCCAGTCCCGACGCGCATGAGTTTATCCTTGGCCGACCTTTCGGTCAAATATCCGCGGGGAATCGTGGAAAACGTACTCGTTAAAGTCGATAAATTTGTTTTCCCCGTGGATTTTGTTATTCTTGACATGGAGGCTGACGATCAGGTCTCGCTCATTTTGGGACAACCTTCTTGCGTACAGCTAAAGCGCTTATTGACGTCTTCGACGGCAAAATTACACTTCGTGTAGGGGAGGAGAACGTCACCTTCGATGTTGTCAAATCGATGAGGAACTCTAGTAGTCAGGACGATTCCGTTTACTTTCTTGACACGTTCATATCTCAGTTCGAGCGCTGTCTTGACTACATCTCTGGAGCAGATTTGCTCAATCAGGAGGACGAGGTTGATGTTCCCTCGGAGCATGACCTGAGCAGTCTTTCTAGCTCACCTACTAAATACCCTGAGGTGTTCACGGTTGCCGATAGCACCGAGGGACCGAAGGAGAGACCATCGATTGAGGCACCGCCGTCCCTTGTGCTTAAAGAGCTACCTCCTCATTTGGAGTATGGTTTCTTGGACGGTGAATGTTGTAGTCGTCTCGACTACTGAATGTTGCGTATGCCTACTTTGTGTTTGCATGCGCTGAATATTACGTGTTTGGGTTGTATGTTTTCTCGGCCCTGAATGTTATTATTGAATGGTGATCTTGGCCGGGCCAAACTATACGACTCAGGTTCTTAAATCCTGTGGCGGGCCCTGAAAAGCCCGTGAGGGGGGAGGCTCTTGTGGCATGATCATCATCGGAATGTTACGTGTTTGGGTTGTACGTGTGCTCGGCCCTGAACGTTATTATTGAATGTTATATATATATATATATATATATATATATATATATATATATATATATATATATATTGGAATGCACGTATAGAGATGTTCATACGTAAGGATGATTATTTATTCAATGTGATGACCTAACTAGTGTATTTCCGTTTACAGTTTTAAAACCGTTGAATGATTATTAAGACTTTTGTTATAAATATATGAATGTACATAGATGTCTAAGTACGAACACTTAGTGTTGATGATGGCCTAACTGTTCGTATCCCGTATTACATTTTAGACTCTTGGAATGTTTTATAATCCCGTTTTATATTTAAACTCTTGGAATGCTTTATAATCTCGTTTTATATTTAAACTCTTGGAATGTTTTATAATCCCGTTTTATATTTAAACTCTTAGAATGTTTTATAATCCCATTTTATATTTAAACTCTTGGAATGATTACCAACTGTAGGATTCCCGGGATTCGGGGTCTTACAAGAGTGAGATCTGATAGAGAGCCAGTCTTATATGTTAGTGCTGAAGAGGAGGGTCTACCATGGTTCTTCGACATTGCGAATTATCTGGCCGAAGGAGTGGTGGTCAAGGGCATGAGTTATCAGCAGAGGAGGAAACATATGCCAGCCATTACATATGGGATTCACCGTATTTGTTTCGTCTAGGCACTGATCGAGTGTTGAGGAGGTGTGTGAGTAGGGAAGAGGGCCGTGAGATTCTTAGACATTGTCATGAGGGTTTGACTGGAGGCCACCATGGTCCGTCTTCCACTTCTAGGAAAGTTCTAGATTCCGGTTTTTATTGGCCATCGATTTTTAAAGACTCACACGGGTTTGTCGGACAATGTGACGCATGTCAGCGCACTGGTAACATCTCATCCCGTAATGAGATGCCCCAAAACCCTATTCAGGTTTGTGAGGTTTTTGATGTTTGGGGCATTGATTTCATGGGTCCGTTCCCTTCTTCTCGAGGGAACCGATACATTCTCGTGGCCATTGACTACGTTTCCAAGTGGGTTGAGGCTCAAGCCTTACCCACTAACGACGCCCGAGTTGTAGTGGGATTCTTGAAGAGGTTGTTCTGTCGGTTTGGTACTCCCAAGGCCTTGATCAGTGATAGGGGCACGCACTTTTGCAATGCCTAGATGGAGAAGGCATTGGCACGGTATGGTGTCACCCATCGGTTGTCCACCGCCTATCACCCACAGACGAGCGGGCAAGTGGAGAACGCAAACCGAGGTGTTAAGCGTATTTTGGAGAAAACTGTCGGCAAGAACCGAAAGGACTGGTCCGACAAGCTGGATGACGCGCTTTAGGCTTTCCGCATAGCATTTAAAAACGCCTATTGGGACCACACCCTTTAGGATGGTTTATGGGAAAGCATGTCATATACCGGTTGAGTTAGAGCATAGAGCGTATTGGGCGTTGAGATCCGTTAATCTTGACCTGACCCAAGCTGCGAAAAACCGGTATCTTCAAATTCATGAGGTTGAGGAGCTGAGAGATGAGGCGTATGCGAGATCTTGGAGTTATAAAGAGCGTACGAAGGCGTTGCATGATCGGAAGTTGAAGAAGGTGAAAGAGTTTAAGTGTGGGGATCGAGTGTTGATTTATAATTCCCGTCTGAAGTTATTTCCAGGTAATCTTAGATCGAGATGGGTAGGTTCCTATCTGGTGAAGGCGGAATTCCCGCACGGTGCGGTTGAGTTAGTTGATCAGGAAGGAAGAGCATGGAAGGTGAACGACCATAGGTTGAAGCATTATATTGGTGGGCCGATTGACTCGATTGAGGAGGGTGTGTTTCTCCTCGACATCCCTAGGTTGATTGATTGATAGGGATAGGACCTCGGGTGAATACCCGAGTGTAGAGTTTGTATATGTTTGTATTTGTTTTCTTTTATTTTTGTAATTTGAGTCAGTTTTTAAGTTTTAGAGTCTGTTTGATGTCTGCTTTGGATGCTTTGAGCTTTTTTTTGCAGGTTTGGATGCTAACGTTCGTACTCAATCTCCATTCGAACAGGGCCGTTCTGAGCTTATTGATTTTAGGAGGGGACCCAAAAGTCGCGGCCGTGAATGAAATACTATAGGGTCGCTTTATCGGAACATGACATACGAAGATCACTGCCACATTACCAGGGGAGTCTGTTCCATTTTCTCTATTTTTTTTTATTTTACTTCTGCTTTATTTTTGTCTTTTTCCTGTCTCACATTGAGGACAATGTGAAATTTAAGTGTGAGGATGAGAAACTGGCATTTTATTTTAGGTAGTTCAAATAATAATAATAATAATTAAAATTAAAAAAAAGTATATATTTATAAAAAAAATAAAATAAAATAAACCAAAAAAAATTAAGAAAAAAAAATGTGTCATTTGAATTAAATATTTTGCAACAAATGAAAAATGATAGAAAAATTGGGGATTGGTTTTTAAAACTCCTAATATATATGAGATATAAAGAAAATAGAAAGCGTACTTTATTTGCGATGTGTCGGTAGGCCCAACTATCCTTGAAAGGTTTCACCTGATTATTATTAATATACCTAATAGTCATAAACCTTGTGGGCTCTCATCTTGAGGGGGGATAGTGAAGCTGAAAATTCGATAAGGCATAGTGAGTATTACCTTAATCTTAAAACCTTGATGTGGTGAGAATTACATGCACTTAAAAAAAATTAGCACACCACTTTGTTTTATGAAAGTAAATAATGAGTGGTGACGCCTGGCCATGTCCAAATTTTATACGAGCATTAGAATAAATAGTTGTATATTTAGGTAAAAGATGCCTAAGAGTACAAATTTTTGTTGCACGAACGTCAAATATGTGCAAAATATTTTGAAAGTAAAGTGAATGAGAAAGTTATGCAAATGCCAAAGAAGCATTCACAAAAAAAAAAAAAAAGGCCAAAAGGTACATACTAGACGGGGCTGAGAGCTTACGTGTTACCAAGGGGATGGTGACTCTGAGGATACACTATGAGGCTCAATGTTCTTAGTCAATAAATATTTTTAGGAAATACTAAGGGTAGAGGCCTGAGACCGTCATATACTGGGTTGCAGCTCAGGTGAAACAATGTTGGGCCGAAATCTGATAATATAGGTTTAGGAATTGCTCGTACGCCCTCATTTGACCATTCATCCATCTAAATTCCACCTAAGTGCATTTTCTTCTTACCATTAAAGGGTTTTTAGCTTACGGTGATAGGTTGAACTAGTCTGTTTCAACCCGGTTTATATTGTCTTGATTATGCTTGAGATGGGGGTAAGTGGATCTGTAACTCTTTAGGTGTGAGACCTATAGGTTTATTGATATCACTTAAACCTAATCATTAAATATGATGGGGGGCTTGATAGGTTGGTGGCTGGGTTTAAGTGGACAACAATATCAGTAATCGCGGTTTTTGCGTTTATTTATTATTAATTAAAGTAATCTAAATGTTTTGAAAATCAGTTTTCCGATTATGATTCCATTGCAAATAGCTTTTTCAGGGACGAAAAAGATTTAAGTGTGAGGATATTTGATCTGTTTTAAATTATACATATTATTATATAAATATTCCTAATTTTTTTAAGTACTTTTGAGCCAAGTTTTTATTGAATATTATTACTAGTTGGTTCATATGTGAGTTTAATGGTTTCAAGTTACAACGAGCTAAAATGGGATACTTTAGTTACCTGAGACCAATGAATGCATAGTTGAATAATATTTCCAATTATTATCATTACTATTATAATTATAATTCTGAAGAAAAGAAAAAAAATGAAAAATAAAGAGTAAAGAAATAACATAATCATTTTTTTTCTTTAGTGAGTTAGAAGATTATTTATATTATGAATAATTAATTTATAAATATGCAATGTTTATTTCCTTCGTGTAGTTGCAACAAAAAGAAAGGCAGCGCATTATTGGGCTTTGGGCTGGTCTTTACATGTGTCGGTGGGATTGGAACTTGGAAGACAAGACAAGGGTTTAAATGATTATTATAAAAGAAAATAACCCTACATAAAGGAGGAGGAATTTTTTGACGGCTGAATATTATTTTCATTTGGAATCTTTACCCACTGAGGTCGAACTCAGAAGAAAGTGAATCAAGCAGGCTCATTGGCTGGTCAACAGAAGGATTCGGAACTTAATTTAACAAGCTACTACACAAGCAGCTCAAAAAGTCCACGGGAGATTTAAGCAAGCATCCTAGCTCGTGAATTAATTTAACCAGGCATGCTAGTAGCTGAATATATTTATATCTCTTTTACGATGAACCCTTTTATATTTATTTGTGTTTCGTTCTTGAACATGGTTATTGGCTAAACCTTTTTAGTTATCTAGGCTTGGATTGATGTTTAGTGATTGATTAAGGGTTTAAACGGTTTTCGAGAATTGTTTATTGGGTTTTGATTAATTAAAAGTTTCGATCAGATTTATTGGATGTTATTTATGCGTATTTACTTCTGATTTGTGCTTGAATGAATGTTTCACATGTCGCTTGATTGAATGTCTTTTGATTATAGGTGCATGTTAGGGTTGTTTATTGTGTGTTTGCAACTTGTTTATGGTTTATTGAGCTCATTCACCATAGAAACTGATTTTTAGCATTTTATTAGGAGTTTATATTCTTACTTTCTTAGATATCCGATGGGTGATAAGTTGTCGGGTTTGTCTTTGTTATTAGGGTTTTAGGTTAAACTGTCTGACAGGAAGTTTACCTAGTTTTCCTTAGTTTCACTGTTTACCCGTGTCCTTTAGATCTCTTCTAGACCACCTCGTGTACTTAGGTGCATTGAGATAGTGAAACCGACGGGTTAGCTTTTTTCTAGGGTAATTAATCATAATTGGTGAACTGACAGGTGAGCCAATAAGCCCGTGCTTTTACATGATCTTTAGGATTTCCTCTTAGGTGACACCTTGAGAGTGATTAGGGATCCATAGGTTTCCTAGGGTTCATATTTTTAGATTCCCGGTTCCAATAGCATTTTCCCGTAACCGATAAAAGCCTAAGTCATCACAATTCGGATTCCTTGCCTAGGTAACGCCTTTCTCATTAGTGTTTTCGTCTAAGTCTTAGAATTTTAAGTTTAATTTATTAGTTTAAATTAGTTTAATTAATTATTAGTTTTAAAATAAAATAAATAAAAATAAAAAAATAATCTTTTTCTTTATTATTAATTTAATTAGCTTTTAGAATCTAAGTTCGTTAATTTAAATAAGTGTCTCTAGGGTTCGATATTTCCGGACATCCCATAGCTATTCTACACCCGATAGGTTCACTTGCATGTTGCTAGTGGTTTGGTTTAGGGTATTCTAAGTTTTTATTACTCGTTGTGCTAGGTTGATTAATTTCATTATTTTTATATACCACTTTTAGGCACATTTGACCAACAGCTTTGAATTCTCAAAAATAAATGCAAAAAATTGCCTCACGTGGGCCTGGGTTTTCGGAGCTGCATTCGTGTCCGCTGGACGTGCGGGCACGCACGAGTTTGAAGGATTTTAGTCCAGTAACCCAATTTTGCACCCCCCCCTGCGCGTGAGTAGGAGTGGTAGTAAAACACATTAAAAGCTACAAATGTGTAGTAAAGGTTGTACCTTATAAATCACTCTTCATTTTGTTCCCAAACCGATGTGGAACAAGTTTTACCATTTTCGGTTTTAATACATTCATTCACACACATATATACCCAAATTCCAACAATCCCCCACATGAATGGAGGTCAAAACAACATTATTCTGATTAGATTTTAGCAGTTGAATCTTGCATACAATTGGTGGGTGTTACTCTTTGAACCTTTTCTTATGAAGCGCACTTTGCCCACTGACTCTAAGTAGACAGCGATGTCTTTGAACTCATCTGTCATTTGTGTAGACGATAATACACTTCACACAAAACTCTCCCTGACAAAGTCAAGTCCTCATAGTTATGTTCGTTATGGTCATGAATGTCACAGCCCCCAACCCCTATACCCCGGGAGGGGAGCCGTGAACGTTGAGTGGTGGTATCAGTGTTTATTAAAATAATTTGCAGCGGAATATTTCATGAGGACGATAGTTAGGAAAAATTAATCAGCGTTATAAAAACACCATAATTCTAATTTCATAAACTGGGATAAAAAACCCATTTTGATACAAACATAAGTTTTATAGAGATAAATCCTAATTTACAAAACACTTTTCTTTAAACTGTTATGATCTGTGAATACAGTAAACTTGTTACCATACAAATAATGTCTCTAGATCTTTAGGACAAAAATTATTGCTCCCAATTCTAAATCATGTGTTGTGTAATTCTCTTCATGCTTCTTCAATTGTCTGGATGCATAGGCAATAACCTTTTCACGTTGCATTAATACACATCCTAATCCTGATTTGGAAGTATCAGAACATACTGTGAAATCTTCGGTTCCTTCTGGCAATGCAAGTATTAGGGCATTCGTTAACTTTTGCTTTAAGGTTACAAAAGCTTCTTCTTGCTTGGATCCCCATTCAAATTTAACATTTTTGCATGTTAACTTTGTTAACGGAACTGCTATTCGGGAAAAACCTTGAATAAAGCGTCTAAAATATCTTGCTAATCCTAAGAAGTTTCGAATTTCTGTAGGAGTTTTAGGAATTTTCCATTTAATGATCGCTTCTATTTTGGCAGGGTCCACATAAATACCTTCATGGTTAATCAAGTGGCCTAGAAATTGCACTTGTTGCAACCAAAACTCACACTTTGAGAATTTAGCATAAAGCTTCTCTTTCGTCAATAGTGCCAAAAGTGTATGAAGATGTTTGACATGATTATCACTAGTTTTGGAATAAATAAGTATATCATCTATAAAAAAGATTACAAATTTATCCAGATACGGTTTACATATTCGATTCATCATATCCATGAATGTAGCTAGTGCATTGGTAAAACCGAACGGCATAACTGTAAACTCGTAGTGACCATATCTTATCCTAAAAGCAGTTGTAGGAATGTCTTCCTGCACCTTTAATTGATGGTATCCTGAGTGTAAATCGATCTTTGAAAAATATCGAGCTCCTTGTAGTTGATCAAATAGATCATCAATTCTCGGTAATGGATACCGATTCTTAATTGTGACCTTATTTAATTCTCTATAATCAATACACATACGCATTGACCCATCTTTCTTTTTAACAAACAGCACTGGCGCTCCCAAGAGTGATGAGCTTGGTTGTATAAAATCTTTTTCTAACAAATCATCTTTTTCAATTCTAACATTTCTGTTGGCGCTAAGCGATACGGTGCTTTAGCTATTGGTGTTGTTCCTGGGATTACATGAATTCTGAATTCTACTTCACGATCAGGTGGTTGTCCCAGTAAATCTTCTGGAAAAACAACAAAATATTCTGATACTACCATAATTTCTTTTAGCTCCTTTCCTTTGGCGGTAATGATTACAGAAATCATATATACTATGACTTGCTTTCTTAAGTAATTTTCCGCTTTCATTACCGATATAAACTTCGTAGGTCTAGGAACTTTGTCTCCTTGAATTGTAATAATCTCTGCTGTTGGCGTACAAATCTCAACAGAATTCTTATTACATATGATTGAGCATGATTGGCTGCTAGCCAGTCCATTCCTAATATAACATCGAATCCGACCAAATTCATTGGAAGCAAATTTGCTTTAAACTTGTGACCTAATAAGTTTATATTATTTCCTTGAAGTACTTCATAAATACAAGTGGAATTCCCGTCGGCTGTTTCTACTATGCAAACTTGATAAAGTTTGGTTAATGGTTGATTTAGGGCTTGGCAAAAATTTTTGTTTATGAAACTTTGATTTGCTCCAGAATCAAACAATACCTCAGCGTAAACGTCATTAATAAAAAACGTACCCGCAATGACGTCCGGAATCATGGCTGCCTCTTGAGCAGTAAGCTGAAAAGCTCGTGCATTCCTCTTAGGTCCATCTGTATTTTTAGCTTTGTTGTCAGGCACCCTTGTCAACTTTGGGCATTCTGGACGGATGTGGCCAGGTTCTCCGCAGTTATAGCAAACACGAGTTTCTTTTCTTCTACACTCTTCATCTGTATGACTAGCCATCTTACAATAGTTGCAGAATTTAGTTTTTTAAAAGAGCATTTCCCTGAATGCCTCTTTCTGCAAAATTTACAGAAAGGCTGAGCATAGGATTGCCCTGCTCCTATCTTTCGAAATTCTTGAGAAATTTTCTAGGCTAAATCCTTCTTTTTGTTTTCTTAATGAGTGCGGATTAATCCGTCCATCATGGTATTGGCTAGTTCAACTGCTTCCTTAATAGTCGGAGGTCTAGCCGTTTTTACCAGATCACAGATTTCACTTACCAATCCCCAAATATAACGAGAAATTAGTACCGTTTCCAGTGAAGCCAAAGCTGGTACCATTCTTGCATATTCAAAGAAATTTGTCGTATACTCACGACATTTCAAACCTTCCATTTTGTGGTTCAAGTACATAGTAGCAATTTTTTCTCTTTCATGTGGACTACAAAATTTCCTTTCTACTATTTCTTTGAATTCACCCCAGGTCATAATGTAAACTATGTTGCTTCCTTTTTCCTGGAGGACTGTATTCCACCATTCTAATGCTTCATTGACAAAGAGATTAGAAGCACATAATATCTTATCTTCTTCAACAAATTTACTGATTCTTATAACAGCTTCTGTCTTTTCTAGCCAACGTAGTGCTGAAATGGCTCATTCATTTCTAGAAAATTCGGTTGGCTTACAGGCCAAGAAATCCTTGTAAGTACAACCATTATTTTTTTAATTTTTAGGTAGTTTATTTTTATTTCCTCCATTCACACTGGTACTGGCTTCAGTGTCAGACTTCTGTTTGTTGCTCTCGGTCTTATCTTTAATGACAGTTACGGGTTGTCTAATAGCTGTAGCAATTTGTGGGATTGCTTCAGTAATTTTCTGAGCTATCATATTGTCAATAGCATTCATATTCAGAGCATTTTCTTAATTAGAATTTTCATGATTATGTTCACGGTTGTTAACAGAAACTTCATTTATCTGAATTACAAACAAAAAGAATATTAATATTTTAATTAAATAATAAAATTAGCAAGATATTTATAACACATAAGCACAGAACATGTTAACACATAAGCACAGAATATGTCAAAATCGTCGAGCTTTGCCACATTTACTCTTATATATATACACACACACACACATATGCATCATTATATTCTACATCTAATCTATATATGCATCACTATATTTTTATACATACAAACAATTTTTTTTTTACAAAAAGGAAATTACGATAATAAACATATATATATTATATATATTAGTTATATTATATATAGGGTTCTCTATCATAAAATCTCCAAATCATGCTATCCTCGATGTCTCTCAGTCGGTTGGCGGTTTCAACAAGCTCTTCCCCGTAATGACGGAGTTGTGTTGTCATCTCCGGTATCATCGTGGGGTAGTTGGCAGTTTCAGGATGGAATGGTGCGTATGGATTTGTTGTCATCGTGTGAAATTGCCAGTCGTTTGTCCACCATTCTTCAAACTGAGATTGGTTTATGAGGTCATCAAGGGGGAGTGGGTTTTCTTGGGTTGGTATAGCAGGGTTGGTTGAAGTTCATGGCCCCGCGTTATTAACTAATGGTTGGAAGAATTCACATTGGTCAAGGCATAAACCTAGCCTTTATTCCATGGGGAGGTCAGCAATGGGTTGTGTTTGAGGGGGTTGTGGTTGAGGTTGTGGCTATGGTTGTGGTACTAGAGTTTTGACTTTTCTTCTTTGTTTTCACATCCCCTTTCTCCAATCCATATACCTTTTTCTTCTTTTTTGTTTTGGTTGAGTGGAGGTTGAGGACTGGGCAGTAAACACCATTGGTTCATTTGGTTTTTCTTCAGTTGTTAGGTTTACTGTCTCTATATCTTCCATATTGACCGATATATTCTCCAATGCCTCTATAAGCTCACTCTTTTGCTGTTAAGCAAAAACAATAAAACAACGAACTCCAAAAGAAGAATCATATAATTTATATTTATATATATAGTTATGATTTTATTTATAGAGTTAACACATAGGTTAAGACATTTATTTCCTAACACATAATTAGGTATTGTTAAAAGACCTACATTTCTTAAACCAGTGACTCTGATACCACTTCAGTTGTCACAGCCCCCGAACCCCGGGAGGGGAGCCATGAACATTGAGTGGTGGTATCGGTGTTTATTAAAATAATTTGCAGCAGAATATTTAATCAGAATCGTAGTTTGGAAAAATTGATCAGAGTTATAAAAACACCATAATTCTTATTTCATAAACTGGGATAAAAACCCATTTTGATAAAAACATAAGTTTTATAGGGACAAATCCTAATTTACAAAACACTTTTCTTTATTCTGGTGACAAGCCACTTATTTAAGCTGCAAGCCCGTAGGCATCATTCCTTTGTCTCTAACAAGTCACCTTAAACATGTTTAAAAATATTTGATCAGAAGGAAATATTGGTGAGTACATTCATTTATAAATGACACGTTTTACAGTTACAGCATCAAGATGTTTTTAAATCTGCCTGCTTACAAATTACCGAAAGGTACTTGTCACTCGACCGTATCTGTGACTGTGGTCATATTACTTATTGGCTAACACTTTTCCAATAAGTAACGTTTAATAGCCTAGTAGGCAAGCCTTGTATACAAAACCCCACAATACCAGTAGTAACCATTTCGTAAGTCTACAGAGACTTAATCAGTGCAATGTAGTTTAAATCCTTTGAAAATATTTGGACTATCTGTCATGAGTTTAGTGGGTTTAGAAAAGCATCATGACAATATTGAAAATCAATTGTCTCACGGAAATGTGAGTTGTGCAAAAACTCGAATGTCTCACCTTGCAAGTTTATTTTTAACAAGCCTTATGGTGTTAAGCACCTAGATTAAACACAATGTAGTATATCTATATTAGTATAAACCCATAATCATAACGATAATCACGAGACATGAAACTTTACACGATGGCACAATGTCATACCTTGGTTAGGTAGAGCTTTTGGATTCATATAAAAGTTCCTTCCGATCGAAAAGGTACCGTTACAATTACTCTGGTATAATAGTAGCCTTATATAAGGTGAGAGAAAGTAAAATTTTTGGGACGAGTTATGAAGGTATGGATTTCCTCCCTATTTATACTAGAAATTAAGCATCTTCGCGTCATGCGAAGGAACCTTCATATCGCGCGAAGTTGATGTAGGGTTGTCGAGTCAGCCCTAGCTTTGCCACGTGGCATGACACGTGTCAGGTAACGTGTCACCATTGCGTAACTTCCACGTCACAACTTCGCATTGCGCGAAGAATCTTAAGCGGCTCGCGGTGATGCGAGCGTGCAAAGTGCGCCATCAAAGTGCCACATAGCGCCCATCGCACTTCGGCCGAGCCCGTCAGTTGCTTCGCACCCTCCGCTAGGACTACTGGGTGTGATTCGGCACACAAGAATATTATCATGTGAGCTCTTTTCCTTATAAAGAGCTTACAAGTTTTGTAATCTAGCGATGTGGGAAAAGAATTAGAAATCCTATTTATACCATGGTGGGAGCCTTCCATTTTTTTTTCCTCCATCAATGTGGGATGGAATTTTACTTCCTTTACATTTCTCCATTCTTCCTTTGCTTTATTTCTTCTCTTTTTCCTTCTTATTTCTTCACTTCTTCTTTTAATTATTTTATTTCTTTTTGGATTGTTTTATGGTTTGTTATAATGAACATGAGCCTGGTTCTACGAGAGCCATTAAGTATTGTGCCCCAACAATACCCTTTGAGGCGACCCCACTTCTCTCTCACATAGGTGATTCACCATGTATGGTTACCTTAGTCAAATCATTAAAAGCCATAGGCTTAGCCTCACACTTGTCACTTTTAGGAATGGACTTGGAAGTTTACTAACCATGTAGTAAACTGCCTTTTTAAATACGCAGGGCTAACCCCCCCCCCCCCCACAGTGACCTCATTATTTCATACAATTAGGTTTTCCTATTGAACTCAATTCTTGGGATCTCTAGTTTGTTGAGTTATGTTTCATTCATATGAACCTTTAAATTTTCAAAGGCTTTAGTCCCATTCCCATGGACGACTTCTGAACTAAATCTCTACTTAGGCCTTTTGTTAATAGATCCGCAATATTATCCTTTGACTTCACGTAGTCAACAGTGATAATTCCTGTAGAGATTAGTTGTCGTACCATATTATGTCTACGTCTAATATGTCTATTCTTATCATTATACATTGTGCTATGAGCTCTGCCGATTGCTGATTGGCTATCACAATGTATATAAATGGCCGATGCAGGCTTAGGCCATCTTGGTATATCCTAAACAAATTGGCGTAACCATTCTGCCTCTTCGACCGCTTTATCTAGGGCGATGAATTCTAATTCCATCGTGGATCTAGCTATAAGCGTTTTCTTAGACGATTTCCATGATATAGCAGCACCTCCAAGTATGAATACATACCCACTTAGTGCTCTAGAATCATTCGTGTTAGATCTTCAATTTGCATCACAGTGTCCTTCGATAACTGCCAGATATCTGTTATAATGTAACCTGTATTCCCGAGTGTATCTTAGGAACCGAAGCAACCAAATCACACAGTTCCAATGAATTGAACTTTGGTTGCTCGTGTATCTACTTAGCTTGCTCACAACATATGCTAAGTCTGGTCTAGTACAACTCATAAGATACATGAAGCTTCCGATAATTCTTGAGTATTCCAACTGGTTAACGGGTTCACCTCTATTCTTAGCTAGATGCTGACTTGTGTCAATGGGAGTTCTAGCTACAATAGAGTCATTCACATTGAACTTCTCAAGAATTTTGTTCATGTAATGGGCCTGACTTAAAACAAGTCCACTTAGGTTCATGTGATTTTAACTCCCAAAATCACATCTGCAAAACCCATGTCTTTCATGTCAATCTTACCTTGAGCATGTTCTTTGTAGACGTTATGATTTTATCATCACTTCCAGCAATGAGCATATCATTCACGTATAGACACAGAATGACATATCCATCTGATGTGTCCTTCAAATATACACATTTGTCACATTCATTGATTTTGAACCCGGCATCAAGCATGACATGATCATACTTTTGATGTCATTGTTTTGGAGCTTGTTTCAATTCATATAAGGATTTTACAAGTTTACAAACTTTCTTTTCTTGCCCAATGATTATGAAACCTTCATGTTGTTCCATGTAAATCTCTTCCTCTAGATTTTCATTCAAGAAAGCTGTTTTCACATCCATTTGGCGAACTTCCAAATTTCTAATGGTGGCAATGGCAAGCACCAACCTGATGGAGGTTAATCGCGCAACTGGCGAATATGTATCAAAGTAATCTAAACCTTCTTGTTTTTTATATCCTTTGATCACCAACCTTGCCTTGTACTAATCGAGGGTGCCATCTGGTTCATCGTCTTCTTGAAGATCCATCGATATCCTAATGGTTATCCTGTATTAGAACCTGAAACAATAAAAATAGAACAATAGACGTTAACAGCAAACCGGGCTTGTGTTTAACACAATTTCCTTAAGCAGATTCGCGGTTTGTTCCTAGGGTACGCCGGTTCGAAAACAGCCGCAACTTGCTGTCGGACTTGACGACTTGCCTGAAACGAAATTGAAGTAATGCTACAGAGAAGTAGAGAGTCTTGTATATGTTTTAGTGTGTCTAGAACTACAACATATGGTCTGGTTTTAAAGCCACAAAGCCATAACATAATTTCAAACTGAATAATAAGCCATTAAAGTGTAATAAACTAGAATAATGGCCATTAGTGCAGCAGATGAAACCGAAATTAATAACAACAACAACAATAATAATAATAATAATAATAATAATAATAATAATAATAATAATAATTAAGAGAATATGATCATTAATATCATTGACCAACAATTATGAATTCTCAAAAAATAAATGCCTCACGCGGGCTCAGGTTTTTAGAGTTGCAATCGAAGGATTTTAGTCTGAAAACCCAATTTTGCACCATACCCCCCCCTCTTGCGCACGGGTAGGGTTGTAGTAAAACACATCATAAAGCTTCAAATGAGTAGTAAATGTTGTACCTTATAAACCACTCTTCATTTTGTTCCCAAACCGATGTGGGAAAAGTTTTACTACTTTCATTTTTAAGACATTCATTCACACACACATATATACCCAAACTTCCAACAGGTATTTAGCGGCTCATCAACATCTAATTCATCAATACAGCCCGTTATTTTTCTGTATTTATGTCTGATAAAATATAAGCAAAGTTCAGTTTGAGCATCTCTTGCAACGTATAGTGATAAAGGCAAAAATTAAAAAACTTAATAATCAATTTACAGAAATAAAATGATAATAAGTTGATTAATACTCCCATGCTAGCAGTCATGAGAATGCTATCCTTGTATTTGATTCCAATCGCTGATGTACTTGTAACATATGGGTGCGGGAATGAATTACAACATTATACTAAATAATAAATATCATTCTCATCGGGGTTAAAGCTTATATTATTATACATAGAGTATATCCTTAAACAAAGCAAATTGTTTGAAACATAACCTAACAAATAGATAAAAATCGTGACGCCAGTCTTCAGCCAGGTAAACCTCAACTCATCCTAGCCGTGCACGTCTAACATACACCTTCTAACCTAAAAGACATTCTAAAAGTTAGCGTTGTTGAGTCAGTCTTAGCTTTTATAACATTCAATATTTATAACAGTTATTAATTAAGTGATAACTCATATGTACCCAGCAATTTTTTCAGACCTGGCCTGGACGTCGATCTAGACACCTTACCGGGTCAAAGGTCCCTGGTAGGGTGGACTACTGTTGACTCGGATGACGTCATAAATATAATATATACATAAAATAACTGACTTTCATGAAACTTCGTAATCCAAAAATCCAAAACACACATCACAATCTTAGTCTCAAAACATTGATATATAAAAATCGTTTTGAAGTAGACATGCTTAACCAAGTTTTTTACGAAAAATAAAACTTAAAAGACAAGAAAATATAACTATACATTTTAGAACAAGTTTAGGGTTAACTTTAATAAAACAATGACTCCAAGGTGAAAAGTGTAACATAGTGAAAAAAGAATGGGTTATTTAGGGTTTGATATGTGTAGAATATGATATTGTTTGAACTTTATGCCACCGCCTGCCTCCACTGTATCAAACATAACCTTCAACATTTATTTAAGGTTTAACATAATGAACATCAGTACATCACACATACATCTTTCGTTAAGTCTTTGCCAGATCTTCATCAAGCATTTATCACGCATCATCTTCATCACACATCTTTTCCAGATCTTCATCGAAGTTCATCTTCACAATTATTTTGGTAAGTCTGTTATTGTGCAAATCGCCGAAATTGCCTTGAATCTGCCCGCTTTAGGGGCTAAAGGTTAATCTTGAATTAGTATTAAAGTTGAAGGGTTTATTTTGTTATGTTTTATTTTAGTTAATTGAATTAGGAAAGGTTTCGTCTTGAAGAGGAAGTTTAGTAGTTGGCATGGAGAGCAAGTTCAGTAGGTCTATAAATAGGGTCTAGATTATTAGTTTTGTGTGTGTGTGAGTCAAGAGACGTCTCCATGTAAGTTTGATAAGTTCGTGAAGTTCCTTTGTTAAAATCGTTTGGTTATATGAAAAGAGTCGAGGGTTGTCAACCCAATTTCTCGTGTTTGTTTGTTTGTTCGTTCATTTGATCTGATTGTTTGATCCGCCTGGTTCAACAATTGGTATCAGAGCATAGGCTCGTATTCACGCAAAGTTTCACATGATTTCATTTCAAAGGCTTTGTCCGGTCAAAAGGATTTACTATTATATTTGTTCATAATATAATCTGGAAGAAAGAAAAAAAGGTTTATCACACCAATTTCAATAGAGTAATTCTTGGTCAAAAGAATTGCAAATTGTTTCTTTGGTTTTTCGTTACTTGCAACAAAAGAAAAGAACTAGATTGTTTTAATTTTAAACTTTGGTATTTTGACTTTGGATATTTGGAGCCGTCAATTATTTGTGTTGCATCGGCTTTACCAATTAAGAAAATAGTTTGGTTGATAGGATTTAATTGGTGGCTCGGTACACACAATTGAGAGGCTATGAAAGGTGTGGTAGAGTTTGAATTTGTGAAGAATCAAAGAGGTAATATTAATGTGTGGTTTTGAGTATTAAGAAAAAAAGTTTGTGGTGTTTGTTTATTTATTGGAGATTGGTTTCGGGATCGGGAATCAATTCCAACTGAAAGAGTAGCCAGAAAATAAAGTAGAGATAGGAAAGACACGATGGTGATTGAGGGACTTCCAGTATTGACGAAATAGAACTACGAAGTATGGTCGACCAAGATGTGGGGATTTTTGAAAGATTATGGATTTTGGGATGTTGTTGAACCTATAGTCGGCGTAGCTGTAGATGAAAGGAAGATGTACACAGCATTGGGGTTCATATGTCAAACCCTACCGGAAGACATCTTGGTACAAGTTGGCATACTCATGAATGCTAAGGAAGCATGGCGTGCTTTGAAGATTCAGTTTCTTGGAATTGATCATGTACGTAAGGTAGATGATGAAAAAGCAGCTCAAGAAGCCGCTGAGAAAGAAAGATTTGATGATATCGTTGAGAAGAAAAAATTGGATGTGATTATTCAAGAAGAATAAGCACGTAAGAATGAAGCTCAGGAAGTTGCAAAGAAAGAAAAAGCTTTGCAAGTTGTTTTAGAAAGTAAAGAAAAGGAAAGATTGGATAAAGAAAAAGAAAGAATTTCTTTTTCAGAAGAGGAGAAGACAGTAAATATTTATATATGTTTTTCTAACTCATATAACCTTGAAGTTGAGAAAACTGTCAAGATAAGTGAGCAGAAAGAAAGCAAGAAATCTGCTATCATGATGATGAGCGAAAGGGTATGACGTTGAATGAAAGGAATGATGTAACTAACAAGTTTGCAGACTTAGAATCGTTTGTGAAAGTCAACAATCGAGTGTTTATTTATGAAAAGTTAGAATCGAATGAAAGGCTGAGAAGAATTGTCAGAATGGAAGGCCCAATAGGGTCTAATACAGGAAAAATGAATAACCCATCTGCAAGTTTTGATGAGCAAAGAAAGAAAAGAAAAGTGAGAAAGAAGAATGCGGAGTATGAAGTTGCATATGAGATCAATGTTGATGGTTTGAACGATGAGCGTGAAGAACCTGTTAAACAATTTTGTTATAGACAACTGAAAAGAAAAGGTAAAGACGAACTAATGATTAAAATTGAAGAGTTGAGAGTGTTGTTGGGAATTCAAGACCTTGGCGGTACAAAAGAGATGAGCAATTCAAGATTAAGGAGGTGAATAAAGGTTAATCTTGAATTAGTATTAAATTTGAAGAGTTTATTTTGTTATGTTTTATGTTAGTTAATTGAATTAGAATAGGTTTCGTCTTGGAGAGTAAGTTTAGTAGTTGGCTTGGAGACAAGTTTAGTAGGTCTGGTCTAGATTATTAGTTTTATGTGTGTGTGAGTTAAGAGACGTCTCCATGTAAGTTTGATAAGTTCGTGAAGTTCCTTTGTTAAGTTCGTTTGGTTATCTGAAAAGAGTCGAGGGTTGTCAGCCCAATATCCCGTGTTTCTTTTTTTGTTTGTTCATTTGATCTGATTGTTTTTATCCGTCTGGGCCAACAGGGGCGATTATGGGTGGCTTGGAAGTCGCGAAGTGAGATAGCAGAGAGCGGCAAAGAAAAACGATGTTTAGGGTTTAGATTTGATTTTATCTAGTATTAATTAATTTTTTTTATCATTAAAAAAACAACTGACCGGCTCACCCACCGGTTCGCCAGATGCTTTTCGACTGCCACCCGTGAAACCCGGTCGGTTTATTAGAAAACGGCCCAAATACCATGGCCCGGCCCAGCTTTTGTAGTGGGTCCGGGTCAGACCGGTCCGACCAGCCGAGCCGGTCCGGCTTTCAAAACATTAGTACTAGGAGTACACAGCATTTCATCATAACATACTTTACATTGTAAGTCGATTTAGTTGTCTATATCTAGCATATATTTCATTTGAGGTCGTGATCTCCCTCCATACAATGATCGTCATCATTCAACATTACCTAATTCGTGATCCCCCTCCATACAAATGATCGTCATCATTCAACATTACCCAATTATACAATCAGGGGTAGTGCCACAAACGGCATTGGCCCGATGCCGTAGTTCATAGATTTCAAATGCAACATACGATCACATGAACCAAAGCAGATTTAAGCCATACATTAACTTATATTAAAATATCTTTAAACATACATACGTTTAGAAAAATATACCACCCATTAACATTCTTATACCAGTATGCTCACGGCCTCCAAACAAGTGTTATAACAAGCCAAACCACTCATCACCATTTTCCGTAAAGAGGGATTTTTCTTTTACATTCCAATAATATCATGACTTATATACTACTAAAGTATATGGATATTATAGAAAACATCTTTTGTGTAAAAACAATAAGAACCAATCACATTACATCCAACATATTTATTAATAAAGGATATTTATGTACATTTATTGATACTTATTTTTAGGAAGCTCCTATAATTATGTAACCAGTTTAACATTTATTATTATTATTAAATCTTTATATGTTAATTTTTTGAGAAAATTGATGTTTGCGTCCCTGTGGTTTTAAGGCGGAGGCACAATGAATCTCCGAAAATTTTTTTGAACTGGTTGAGTCCTTGTGGTTTCAAAAATGAATCATTTGAGTCCCTGTCATTACTTAACTTTTAGGGTAAACTTTCATTTTATTGAAACCACAGGGACTCAAATTGTTCGTTTCTGAAACCACAGGGACTCAACCAGTTCAAAAAAAATTTCAGGGACTCATTGTGTCTCCGCCCTAAAACCACAGAGACGCAAACAGTAATTTTCTCTAATTTTTATAGGATATTTCTTCAGTAAGATTCATTCTCTTTTTTTTACATGGATCCATTCTCAAAACATAAACAAATTCAACAGATGAAGACACAATACATAACAACGCAAACATCACAACATATGAAATTAATAGTAGCACATAAAAACTAACAACACAACCACATAACACTTACATCTAATCTTCAAATATAAGAAGTAATCAAACAGTGTAAAAGACTAAAAAGCACTTTAGCTCACTTAAATATAAACAGCACATCCACGTAATAGCCTTTTCAAATAACTAGCACACTCAAAATGCATATGACAACACATTCAAAACAACACATTAGGGTTCACAATGCTTACAAAACAAAAATAACACAACTGTAACAACACATTCAAACAAAAAATAACACACCTATAACAACACACTCAACGTATAGCACAAAAATAACACACCATATCAACACATTAGGGATAATAGTAGTGTTTACAAAACAAAACTATACAACACCTTGTCGGATCGAGAATTGGAATATAGGAGGAAGCAGTGGGATAAATTGCTGGCAATGATTTCATCCAAAACTGATTTTGAGTCCATCTTAGATCTCAGAATTGTTCAGAATGGGATTACATGTTACGATGGTGATTCCAACCGAGGCGGCGGCAGCAAAGCCCACTGATTGTTCGTGGGATCGCTATGTTTCATAGTTTGTTGATTGTTTCAACTTCTTTAGGATGATTTCCTCTTTGGAGATAGAAGTTTTGTTCTTTTAAGTGCATTAACGATGGAAATGGGACAAATAATGAGGTTTCCTGTCACACCCCGTTAAGCGAATTGCGGAAGCGTAAAACAGAAATGCAGCAGATAAAACTGGTATCAAATACATTGTTCATAAAGAAACATTACTAATTAATTTACAATATATTATATCGTTCTAACATCTTTTACAAACTAGGTGATACAATCAAACCGGTTCTTCAATTACTTTACTTCTAACTCAAAGGCCCATGACATCAATCACCAATCAAACACGTAACGCACAGGAAATTACTTCTCATATCTGATTACCTGAAAAGCATGTTAAAATAGGTCAACTACGAATAGTTGGTGAGTTTCATAAGTTTAACAAAATCAGTTCTGCGTACCACACAGTCATAGTTTATATGTACGCGCGTATGCAAAAATATGTATTTACGTTTGTATAAATATGTACAGCCATACCCTTGTGTGTGCATATGCACACATGTAAGGTTATAATATAAATTCGAAATTTTGGTAAAATCGTGATTGTTTGTTCGTACTACCTGTTTCCAATTTCCGTGTTTAACCAACCACTGTGGACCCCCTTCCTCCCACAACGGTTCCACATAAACTCAACCACTGTGGCCCCCCTTCCGCCCACAACGGTTCCGCGTTAACATCAACCACTGTGGTCCCCCTTCCACCCACAATGATTCCACGTTAACTCAAACATTATATAGTGTACATGCAAATAATTAGTATATTCTACACATAGTATTTCCTACGGCTAATCACATAGCATGTATATAGACACATATACACATATAGTATTTATCACGTATCACCAAATACTGTGGCTCCCCATCCGCCCACAATACGCATAATCACATTATTTTCTTAACATTCATGTCATAATCAAGTTAGTTCATTTAATAAGTTGCAGCAGAACTTGGCTCATAGGCCATACTCAACTTTAGTTTATAAGTTGCAGCAGAACTTGGCTCATAGGCCATACTCAACTTTAGTTTATAAGTTGCAGCAGAACTTGGCTCATAGGCCATACTCAACTTTAGTTTAGTAAGTTGCAGCAGAACTTGGCTCATAGGCCATACTCAACTTTAGTTTATAAGTTGCAGCAGAACTTGGCTCATAGGCCATACTCAACTTTAGTTTAGTACTATTGTAGCCCCCCCCTTCCGCCCACAATAGCCCCATGGTCATTACAGACCACGTTATTCACCAATGGCCATTACAGACCACGTTATTTCCTCAACCTGTTGTGTTTAGCATTATATAGCGTATTTGTATAAACAGGTTGTCACGTATGATTTCATTATGTTTTGGCATTCGTAGTGTTTCCATTAATATATCAATCACGATAATAATCACCTTTCCTTAGCACGTTGTTTATCATTATGTTTGTAGGAATTTTTCATATATGAAGGTTCAGGTATTTTTCGTTCTGAACCGTTTTCAGATAGATAATGCATATGAACATGATTTTCACCCCAAAAGTTTGTAAACAGTTTGAAAAGAGGGGTCATGAAACTCACGGTTTTGTAGGCACTCAGTGCGAGATCAGCACGGGGTTCGTTTCCCTTGCTATCACTTAGTCCCTATAGTCCATATTATAATAATTTTAATATTTTAATATTATTATAATCTCAGTACTAAACTGGGCTGTATAACTAATCTGGGTATAGCTGGAACGCCCAGAAAGTGGCAATAGGCTTAGGTTGTGATGTTGTTCAATGTCTAATACTTAAAGCCGAACTTGGCTCAGATTCCTGTTTTCTCAGCTGGGCCAAGTTGTTCGTTTACGCGTTCAGAAAACAGTTATGGAAAATAAGCTTGGGTAAATGTATTGGTTAATAAAATGATTAAGTTATAAAGAAGGATCACATACTGGGGTCCCGGATTAGCCACGGGGCCCGTTTCCGTTTATTCAGTTTGATTTGAGAAGAAACGCGCATAATCCACCTGGATTGTCCAGGTTTCTCATAGAAAAGTTCGTTTTTACTTAATTAATCCGAAAATATGATTTTTGATCACTCTTGGTGTTTTGATATTCCCGCAGGTTCGTTAGTCGCGAACTTGCCGGTTTTTATAAAAACTGACTTTGTTTAATCTTCAAATTAGTATAATTAATTAACCGTTAATCATTAAATTATGAAAATTTAGCCACTTATCAATTAAAATATGTAGATTTTTATAAAAATATTTTTGGAATTATTTATTGATTTATTAATTTATAAAAATTCATTTTATCAGCTATATTTTGCCTGAAAATTGTCCGTTTATCCCAAACAATTTCCAAAAATTCCTGAATACTCAAATTATGTCCCAAAACACCTTGTATCAATTCCAGAATGTAAAAAGCTCGTGCAATATTCTTTTCGGCCCAAATTCGGCTATAAAAATTCGCACGAACGCATATGTACAAAACACCTTTAAACTTCTCCAAATGATCTCAAAATTCATATGTGATATAAATACATCAAATATGAGTTCCCAGAAAAATTTCATAATTTTTGAAGTATTTTAGCTATTTTTCCCAAATAAACGTCCCAATTCGGTAATAAATTTTCCAAATATTCTCGGATGGTCGAAAAATTACCAAATTTGAACAGAGACTCAATGACATGGTCCCTGATGTCCCTGAAAAATTTCAAGGCCTAATGATATGCACATCACAACCTTAACCTAAGCAGCCCGTAAGCGAGTGTTTCGGCATTACCTTAGCAGTTTTGGTTCGTTTCCGCCTTTCTAATCAACTTTTCAAGCTCTTGTCCTCTTATGTAGGCTAGATACAAGTCCTATATCACAAACCAAGCAATTTTTCATCAACATAACATCCCTTAACTTAGGATTTCGGCTAGTGCACAAAAACGAACTTTTAAACCATAAAAAACGCCGTTCCAACCCTTTAATCCGTGTTTATGACCAAAAAAACTATTAAACAAGGTTCCTCACAATGTGTATGATCAAAACATGTTTATGGACCATTTTTAGGGTTTTTATATGGTTAGGAATGATTTTTGGCAATCAAGCTATGTTTATATGGTATTAATCGAGTTTAAACGAGCCGAAAATCGATTATTTAGGACATTTTTACCTAGTTTCTTAATGGTTTTTTATGGAGAGCAGCTTGTGTCCAGAATTCTCATGAAAAAGATGTCACAAAATATCTTAGGCTTGTTTAATATTTAAAGGAAAACCAAATTAAAAATAAAAAAAAGTTTTATTCAACTTTGGCGGGCTGGGCTTGTTGGGCCCCCTTTGGGCCCACTGTTGGCCCATCAGTCTCGTTTTGCGTGCCCAAACGTGAAATCCTGACCCCAAATTTATTTCGGGTTCGGTTTTTGGCGCTAAAAACTTATCGTGTGCGTTAAACAGTGCAAAAACGAATGTTTTTCGGCTAGTTTTGTGTAAAATTATAAAAACATACCATACGTTTGTAAAAATCGAAAATATTTTCACGGATCGCTTAAAGCATTTCAAATAAGTGTTTGGTAAGTCTTTTTCGGCTTAACGGATGATACAATGCTTGGTTTGTAACTATCTTTCGCGTTTAAATCCATAACGGGTAGTTAAACGAGCATGTTTTCGTTTTACTTTTTTGCTATCGAACTAAAGCCATATTACTAATATTTTAGCTTATATTAAACGTATATAACTTGTAGATGGCCCCTCGGTATATCCGGTTCATAACCAGACCCGTTCGGTTATTCGTTTGCTTGTTATGCAATAAACGGTTAAACGCTTATTCGAGTTTGTAAGAACTAAGGTGTATCCGGTTTTGTCACGAATGTCACATTTCCAAAGTTAAAACACTAAAGAAAGTTACAAATATGCCCTTCATACCATTTTTAATGGCAAATTAATTATATTTGATACTTTACAAAATCTTATCCGTAGGATAAAATATGGATGACTAAGATTTGTTTCTATCATTCTCACAATATTTTTTTGTTTCTATTCGATCCTTCCTCTATACTACTATTGTAATATTTTTTTACAGATTAAACTACTCAAGCAGTAAATTTTGTTTCTAGTCATACTTAAATTTTTGAACCAAAGTCTAAAAATTAATTTGTCAAATTTTCTATTAACTTTTTAAAATTTAAAAAGAAGCATCTCATATTTCATTTAATAAGTACTAAAAATTTAATAAACTATTTTTAAGAATAAGTGGGGCCATACCAGACAATTCTTCTTTTGATGGTCAGACCATCCTTTGTCGTCCCTTCACGTCATCGCTACATAAGAACGGGCCATCAAAGCCTCTTTTTATAACATTCTGCTGTGGTTTAAAGTCTCTTTACCGTCCCATCATTTATATATGTGTGTGTGTGCACGCGTGCACAGAAACTAGAACTTTTAAACCAGAAGGTCTTAATAAAAAAATTACATTCACTAGGTTTAATAATTCCAATTATTAAACTCTTTAGTTATTATGGTTATTTAGTGGATTTGTAACCCCTTTGTTGGATTAGAGCTTTTCTTTTATCTAAGTATATTTCCAAATAGAACTCTACACTATTGAAAAATAATATTATTTTATATATTTGTTGAAAATATGATTAAAATAAAAAACAAAATTGATGTAAATTACATAAAGTAAATATCGTAGAGCAACTAAATGATTAAACTAATAAAATATACAATAAAGTATCAAACAATAAAAATGGGAAAAACTAAAATTCGTATACCATTTTTATTTTTATTAAATCTAACTAATATATATTAAAACAAATTCAATTTGTTCACTTTTCCTTCTCTTAGGGTGTCCACTTAATGCTCCATGTCATCCACTTTTCATGCTTATAATTTCCACATAATTAATTAATTAATTTTAATCTTAATGCTAATTAACATTTAAACCAATATATAACATAAACATTGGACAAACTTAACATTTAAAGTTTTGAATTCATTTAAAGTTTTTTACTATGAAATGTTGTTTTTGTATTTGAAGGACATTTTATAATACTTGGATGGCGTATGCATACATTATCTGTTTTATAATACTTTAATGACATTTTACAACAGGTTTTTGATTTTTAAAGATATCGGGTGCAAAGTTATCCGTGATAGAGGATTAAAATTTGAATTAAAATAATTATGTAATATACTAGAGTTCAAGTAAAATTTTCCTCTTTTTTTATAATAAATATGACATTTGCTTTTTTTTTCCATCCGTGTGTAACACGGGTTATTATCCTATAATATAATAAACAACAAAGACGAAAAGTCATTTTGAGTTGGAGAAAGCCTTACAGACCTACATGCCGTATAGTTAGTGTTTGGGAATGTTTGGGATTCCTTATTTATACTTGTAACTCATGAAAAGTAAAAAAAGATATTTTAGATTACTTATTATGTGAGAGACCGAGAGGATAAATTGATAAGTTACAACTTGCAAACTTATAACTTATAAGTTATTGCTATAAGTAATAAGATGGTAAAAAGAAAGAATCTTAAACACCCCATATGTAATAAAAATATTAGTTTTTTTATTTAATTAGCCCATAAAAGGGTCAAACCATTCTTCTTCCGTTTTCTTCCTATATTTCCTTCCACCACAACTTTACGCAGGTCCTCGTCATTCACCAGAGCTTTCTAAAATATGCCATCTTCACCAATTTCTTTTTACAATTTTACTTCACTCTAATGCTCTATAAGAAACATTCTGAACGGTAAAACTACAAAAATATTTCTTTGTTGAATATACATGTTAACTTAAACTATGGCTACATAAGGGTCAACAGACCCCCTTAACTAGGGGTGTTCACGGTTCGATTTGAAATCGTGAAACCGTCCAAACCGGTTATTGGTTTGGTTTCATGGTTGGTTTTTTTTGCATAACTTTCGGTCGGTCGGTTTCAAAAGATTCAAACCGTAACGAATGGTTTGGTTTACAGTTTACAAAAAAAAACCAACCGTATAAACCGGATCGGACCGTTTATTAATTTACATATATTTTTTAATGTATATATGTATTCAAAATAATATGGGCATAATTAACTTAAAATTGTTTTATAATGTATATAAAATAGATGTATTATTAAAAAGTATATACTAAACAATGTTGAAAGGATGGGCAAATCCCAAATGCATATTATATTAAACTTAACAGTTTGTGGCTAGATTGTGTTTACTTGTGTGTGTACTTGTTAAACTTTACAAATTCTTGATAACTTTACTATAATATATCATACGCTAATTTGAACATCTTGTAAAAAACCGAACAAGCTCAATCCATGAAACCAAACCGTTACTAACGGTTCGGTTCGGTTTGGTTTAAGAGTTCTACAGTTCGATTTTGGTTTACAAAAATTAAAACCGTTACCAACGGTTTGGTTCACAGTTTCACCCAAAAATCGTGAAAACCAAACCGTGAACACCCCTACCCTTAACCCTAATGTGGTTCCGCCTCTGTGTATGAGAGAGAGAGAGTGAAAAAAGGGTGACCCCACCAAAATACCCAAGTTGCCCATCTTCATACTGCCATCCCACACCTATGTCGCCTCCCAAATATGCCTTTCTACGGTGTTTGAGGCTTTAACCCCTCCCCCCCCCCCAATAAATCGCACCCACACACAACCCACAAAGAATGGTCTTATTGGTTGTAATCGGTAACCTTGCATGGTACAAACCACATGTTCAATCAAAACTCCACATCATTTTTTAGTTTCATTTCACAAACTACAGAACCGAGAAACATATAAAACAACTAACACACAACAAGCACCCTCCTCAACCTGGAGGACGCCTCAATACCGCACAATTACATGAAACATAAATTGCATCAATCCGACACTATTATTTTTCTTTTCGACCTATATTTATACCAAAGAAAACATAAAGACTTTGTAGGTACTATATATTTGATTACCTACCATGTGACTATTTTACTTTCTAAACTTTTTATCTCTCTCTTTTATATGAAGTTTGATTATATCTTTTAATAAATATTTTAATAAATAATGTTTATAAAATTTGAACACACTGTTTGGATGTGCTTATTTTTATTATCAGTTTATTTATGTTTGAACAGCGTTTGGAAGAACTCAATATCCGTGTGAGTCTTTCTGAGATAGAATTTTGATCGTTCATATTGCTTTTGACGCTTCAAACCTGGCTCATCCAAGAGTACCATCAAGAAGGAAAACTATCATTGTTGGAAAATTAACCCCCTTAAGTCAAATTTCAAACTGAGACATTATGTTTCTAACTTGAAGAGGTAGGTCCCAGCAGAGACCAGTTGGTCCCGCAAGACTCACCTTGAACAGGGACGTCTGCGCAAAGGCCATCTGCTCCCACAGGACCCACCATGCTCATAGAATCTTACGCGCAGTACACAAGCTGTACACGCAGGGAAAGCCTCCCAATGGTGAAGTACCCCGCCTGTTCCCGCAGTTGCGGATACAAGCCATCAGGGAAGGCTACCCGCAGACAGCAGGGCTACACGCACAAGACACTAGCTACTTCAGTAGTCACATGAAGGAATGAGCAAGGCGGGAACAATCCCGCCTAAATGAGCCAGTCTGATTCTGAAAGATCTTTTGTACTATACTTACCAAGGTATGGATAGGACAGACGATCTGACCAGAACAGCCCATGAGCCAATCACAGGGTGACAGCTCACCGACAACAGTGCGAGGAGGAACACCCTCTAGTACTGTTTGTCACTATTAGCCGCTGCCTACTCACCAACCCTTACTGTGGGGCATGCGCAGCCTACAGTTGGTGGAATAGTGTTACTGTTGGCCGTAACCTATTCACCAACCAGCATGGCCTGCGTACAATCCACAGTAAGTGGGACGTGCATAATCTACAGTTGGTGGAATAGTGCAGCCGACTTTGTTACTGTTGGCCGTAACCTACCCACCAACCAGTATGGCCTGTGCATAGTCTACTGTTGATTGAACAGGAATACTGTTCAGCCGGCTGTACCTTCTAGGAAACCTACCTTCGGCTATAAATACTCCAACATCTTGGAATGGTAAGATCATCTGCTATCCAGTTATCTAGCAATCTCTTAATATACACTTATATTCAGAGCAACCTAGTCTGATTCTCACGCCGGAGGGTGGTCACAAGGAGGAACCCCCCCCCCCTTCTCAGTGACGAGCTTACGGTGTTTGTTTTGCAGGTCTCCTGAAGAACAGCCTTCTCAGCTAGATCTCATTCGTGGGAAACATTACTTAACCCCCAGATTATCTATAATCTGTACCGGGTCACTTAGTGTTTCTTCATTGGCGCCATCCGTGCATAAAAGCTAGAACTATTTTAGTTTTTTCACAATTTCTGAAGAAATGGTTAACGTTACTCCGGTCCAAAGGCCTGTAACCGACCAAGAAACCCCGGTAACAACCCCAGCAACTGGGGGGAACACCGGCGGTTATACAATCCTTACGAACACTACCCCGACTACCCAAGCCGGGGCAAGTGGAGTAAATATTCCATTGGGGTTCACCGATACCCAACCGGAAAAACGAACGAAGGTCCCTCGCCAAACACTAGATCAAGTGAAGGCGTGGGCCGAAGCACGGCAAAGAGAATTCCAAGCCGAATTGGATGAACGCTTGCGTTCAGTTCAACAGGCTGACGAATTCACCAGTACTCGCCAACACCTCAATATGAGCAGTGACTGCGAGTACTCAGACGACGAGTTGGAGTCCGATACCGACGCGAACCCTCGCCATACGGCGAAAAGGAAGCGTAAGGATACGGACGTCCAACCAAAAAGGAATTTTGGGGAAGCTTTTAAACCAATCGCGGAGAGAAACCCGCGTGACTTCTCCAAAACCTTTAGACCAACTGCTACAAATGCAGGAAGGTCAAAATTCGCAAGAGACATTGTGGAAGCAATCGCCCCGAGAAGTGCCAAACAAATGTCCAACATTGGCACTTATGATGGTCTATCCGACCCAGATGACCATCTGAACAGGTTCATTGCGGGGGCTACCGTCAGCAACTGGACGGAACCCACGTGGTGCTACATGTTCCAGATGACTCTGGTCGGAGCGGCCAGGGCATGGTTCGATCGTTTACCGATCCACCACATATATGACTGGGCGGACTTTCAGAACAAGTTCAGCCAGCACTTCAGCCAACAGAGGAAGTACACTGAAGAGCAGTGGACGATCCTCAACTGCGTGAGAGAGGAGGATGAATCTTTACTAGACTTCATCACTCGCTTCAACTCCAAAAAGCTTAGTCTCGGCAACATAAGTGAGGATCTGGTTCGCGCCGCCTTCATCCAAGGCGCCGAATACCCAGAACTTATCCGCACGTTGACGGGTAAGGATGGCATGCCATCAACTTGGGATGCCATCATGACGGCGGCAAAGCGCTTTGCCGAGACGGAAAAGCAACTGGGAAGGGATCTTCCCCAGAGTACACACCTCTACACGCAGAGGACAAGAGAGAACAATGTCCGGATCGCCCGGCAGAACAAAAAGAGGAGGCTAGGTATTTGGCAGTCAAGGGTAAACTTTGACACCTCATCCAGCTCTCGCCCTCTTGTTGGCGGAAGGGACAACACACACCCTTCAAATCGAAAACACCGGTGGACGCCACTCACGAAGAGCGTCACGGAGATATTTGCCACGGAAAAATTGCCATGGCCCAAAGCCCCATCGATCCGGCAGAAACCTAATGCGGATCAAAGCAAATCCTGTGATTTCCACGGGACAAAGGGTCATGGTACTGAAGAGTGCACATCCTTGAAGGATATTATTGAGACATTTGTCAAGGATGGAAGGCTTGCACATCTCGTGGCATCGATCAGGAAGGGAGGAAGGAATGACAACCGGTACAGAGGTAACGGACGAAAGCCCGTCGACATCAGCATCAACATGGTTCATGGCAAGGTCAGAGGAAGGAAAAGACAGGTGATAGAACCATGCGCGTGGAAGGAAGCTGAGGTGCGCTTCCCGCGAGTGCCAGGAGGCCCCAGCAAAGAAGGCCCCATCGTCATCAGAAGCCAGCTGGGGCACTACATCACTTCCCGCACTCTTGCTGACAACGGCGCTTCGTCGACAGTGATGTACAGGCAGTTCTTTGATAAGCTGGATGATGAAGACAAAGAACGCTTGGAAACGGTCTACACTTCAATGGAAGGGTTTGACGGCAGTACAGAAACACCCCTGGGTATCCTATCTTTCCCCGTTACTCTTACTGATGGGAATCATTCACGCACAGAAGACGTGGATTTTGTCGTGATGAAAAAGCCACACCACACGTACGACATCCTATTTGGAAGAGACGGGATGGCAAGATTCAACGCCGTGGTATCTTCAGTCCACGGCATGATGGGATGGCCAACAGCTGAGGGTGTAGCAATGATCTCTGGCATTCCCCAGGTATGCATCGCATCTGTCTCATCTAAACCCAAACCGAAGAAGGCTAAACCAACCATCACTGAACCGGAAAAATGGGCCTTCAATGGCAAATACCCCGACCAGGCCGTTACCATTGGACCAACAATTGTTGATCCCACCCGCACCTTACTCAAGCGCTTACTGCAGAAGAACGCTGACATCTTTGCGTGGGCACCAGCTGACATGACTGGTGTACCCCGAAGTAAGGCGGAGCATAAGCTCAAATGCGATCCGGCTGTTACGCCGATCGTACAAAAGCGCAGAGTAATGGGGCCTGAACAAACTAACGCGTGTAGAACCCAAGTCAAGGAACTCCTTGACGCAGGCATCGTACGCATTAGTAGATATCAAACATGGGTTGCAAATCCCGTAATGGTACCGAAGAATGACAAACAATGGCGCATGTGCATAGATTTCAAAGATTTGAACAAAGCATGCCCCAAAGATTGTTATCCGTTACCAGAAATTGATCTCAAAGTGGATTCGTTGGCACCATTTCGCCTTAAATGCTTCTTGGATGCGTATAAGGGGTACCACCAAATCCACATGGCCATTGATGACCAGGACAAAACCGCATTTCGGACGCCCGATGGTACATTTTGTTATAAAATGATGCCATTCGGACTTAAGAATGCAGGGTCCACGTACCAACGACTAATGGACAAAGAGTTTCATGCCCAAATCGGGAGAAACTTGGAAGTCTATATGGATGATTTGGTCATCAAAAGCCTCGAGCCTGAGGCGATGTTGAAAGACATTGAAGAAACTTTCAACACGCTCCGAAAGATAAACATGAAGCTCAACCCGAGCAAGTGTTCATTTGGGATGGAAGAAGGGAAGTTCTTGGGAGTCATTGTTACTAAAGATGGCTTTAGAGCGAACCCTGAAAAGGTCGAAGCCATTGTTAAAATGGAATCACCTACCACCATCAAACAGGCTCAGACACTGAATGGGCGACTAGTCGCACTTAATCGCTTCTTGGCAAACCATGCGGATAAGTCGTTTCCTTTCGTGTCAACACTGAGAAACTGCTTGAAGAAAACGCACTTCCGCTGGACACCAGAAGCGGAAGCAGCTTTTCAGGAGATTCGGTCACGCCTGATCGAACTCCCAACACTTACAGCACCACAAGCGGGAGAGGAGTTAATCCTGTACCTTTCCGCAACAGATAGATCAACCGGGGCAGTCCTGCTAGTAGAACGAAAGGGCATCCAGATGCCAATCTATTATGTTAGCCGTGTACTAACAGACGTAGAAACCCGGTACTCTACCCTCGAAAAATTAGTCTTAGCACTTATACACGCTTCACGCAGGTTAAGACGATATTTCCAGGGCCACCCAATCACCATTCTCACCAACTTCAAACTCTCAAATGTTCTAGGCAAACCCGAATTATCGGGACGTCTAGCCAAATGGGCAATTGAATTGGGAGAATATGCAATTAAGTACAAGCCAAGACCAGCCATAAAAGGCCAGGTCTTGGCCGATTTTATTGCAGAAGTCCCCGCTTCGCGGGAAAAAGAGTGCCAGGAGGAGGCTCAACCCTCCCCAGCACAGGACATCAATGATGTCTGGCGACTCTACACTGATGGAGCAGCCAGTAACGAGGGTTCAGGCGCAGGGTTAAAATTAACCAACCCAGCGGGCCAAGAATATACTTACGCTATTCGGCTGAACTTTCCAAGTACGAATAACGAAGCCGAATATGAAGCATTCTTGGCCGGTTTGAGAATTGCGCGTAAGATGGGAGTGAAAAACTTGGAAGCCCACGTGGATTCCATGCTGGTGGCCAACCAAATAAATGGAACATACACGGCTGTGAACGACACCATGGCCCTGTACCTCGCCCAGGCAAAAACCCTTATGCGTGATTTTAGTGATTGTAAAGCCATACACGTCAAGCGCAGCGAAAACAAATCTGCGGATGCGTTAAGCAAGCTTGCATCACTAGCCTTCACCCACCTTGGAAAGGACATCCGCATTGAACTCCTCGAAGCGCCATCAGTCCCGCACAAGGAAATTTGTGTCATCCAAACCAGTACAGAAACGTGGATGACACCAATAATAAATTACCTTGCAGTAGGAATACTACCAGAGTAAAAAACACAGGCAAGAAAACTACGCTGTAAAGCACTGAATTATCAACTCGTCAATGACATCCTTTACAGACGTAACTTTCTTGGCCCACTCTTGAGATGCGTGGACAACCAAGATGCCGACTACCTCCTAAGGGAAGTACACGAAGGCATCTGTGGGGTACACGCAGGTCCCCGCGCTGTTGTAGCCAAGCTAAACAACGCGGGATACTTTTGGCCGGGGATGCATACGGATGCACTGGCATACATCAGAAAATGCAGGTCTTGCCAGCTTTACGCACCTAACACGCATCGCCCGAAAAACGAACTGGTTCCAGTCACTTCTTCGTGGCCATTTCAGAAGTGGGCCATCGATGTGACAGGCCCATTTCCTACAGCAGCAGGAAATGTTCAGTTCCTAGTGGTAGCCATCGACTACTTCACCAAGTGGATAGAAGCAAAACCTTTAGCCCAAACAACCGCAAAGCATATCAAAAAATTTATTTGGGAATTTATAATTTGTCGTTTTGGACTTCCACAGAATTTGGTGAGCGATAACGGCACCAACTTTGCTGACAAAAAGCTACAACAGTGGCTAAAAGAACTTCAAATCACCCACACCTTTACCTCAGTGGCACACCCGCAAGGAAATGGTGAGGAGGAAAGAGCAAATAAAAGCATCGTCGAAGGCATAAAGAAAAGACTCTTGAAACACAGATCCGGCTGGGTGGACGAGCTTCCGCACGTCCTTTGGGCAAACAGAACGTTGAAGAAGGCCAGTACGGGAGAAACCCCGTTCAGCCTCACTTATGGCACTGAAGCCATGGTCCCGGTCGAAATTGGTCTACCCTCACCAAGGGTCTTGAGTCAGCCAGAAGACAATGATGCGGAAAGACGGTTGGATCTTATGCTAACCGAGGAACGCAGAGACTTAGCCGCAGTGCGTGAAGAGAACTACAAACGACAAATGCAAAAGTACTACAACACGCGGGTAAAACTCTGCAACTTCAAGGAAGGAGACTACATACTGCGTAACAACGAGGCTTCGAACCAAGAACGCCCAGGAAAGTTGGCCCCGGTCTGGGAAGGGCCATACGTTATCAAACAGGTTCTGGGAAAGGGCGCATACCGGCTCGAAAGGCTCGATGGCACTCCCATCCCAAGAACATGGAATGGAGCTCAATTACGCAAATGTTATATGTAGATCAATTCCAAAACTTGTAAAGAAAAGGCCAAGAGCCACTTCTAATGGAAATGATTCTCCTTTCATAATGTGTTTACCTTTATCCTTATGAACTCCCCACTGGTGCCGGTATTTACCGCATAAATGGGGAGAAGTAAGTCGTTACGTGTGGAAGGCGGCAAAACCCGCATAAACACAACGTTAAAAATAAGGGAAACCTACACGCAGGTATGATGTAAGTAAAGTTTAGCCATCTTTGTAAGTGCAAGTGACGGTTTTATCCGCACAATCACGAAAGAGGAAGCGAAACTTTAACCCACTATCAACCACGTTCAAAGGTTAACTTATCCTAAATACTTAGAAATTTCGAGGAAAAATGAGGAAAACCTACACGCAGGTCAGATGAAGGTTAAAGTTTAGCCATCCTACTAAGTGCAAGTGACGGTTCTACCCGCACAATCACGAAAGAGGAAGCGAAACTTTAACCCATCATCAACCACGTTCAACAGGTTAACTTATTCTAAAACACTTGGAAAATTGCTAACTTAAACTAAGTATGCATGTCATGAGTTTATAAAGCAAGGAATCCAAAGAAGGAAATAACAATCTTATCCGCAAAAAGATTTATATTTCAATGATATATTACAAGAATGGCCGGGTTACTACCCGCCTAAAAGAGAATCTATACAAGTCTATCTTAGCAATGGAAAGGGATCTTCAGGGTCAAGCTTCAGGGCCGCTTCCACTTGGACCCGCTCCGTCAGAAGAACGGGGTGGTTCGAGGAAAGCTTTGAGGACAGCTAACCCATCATCAGCAACAGCTACTTCGTCCACCTTTTCCACCACTGGATGCGGGAAGGCGGCGTATTGGTTCAATGCTTGGTCATAAATGGCTTCGGTATCCACATTGAACAAAGGGAAGTTGGAAGGCGGGACGCCTTTCTCAACAAACCCTAGACCAAGCAAGAAGCCGGCCTTTTCCCCATCCTCATGAGAAGCGTTGAGGGCTGCGCTCATAGCATCATCGTAAGAGGTCTCTGAAAAGACCCGACGCACAACCTACAAAGAAAAAATACAAAGTATTAGAGCCTTTTCTCTTACAGAGAAAAGCGTGAAGACAAAGCTAAACATACCTGAGGCAACGCTTCTCGAAGAAGCCATTGGAGGGCAGCTTGAGCTTCGTTATGGGCGCGTTCGGCTTCGCTCTTGTTAAGGTTGGCAAGTAAAACTTCCTTTGCGGCAGCCTCTTCGACTCCCTTAAGCTTCCGCTCGGTGTGGTCAAGCACCCCCCTCTGGTCCAGGATTTCCTGGAGTTTCTTGGCATCTTCCATTGCCAAGGCATCATGAGCGCGTTGGAGAGCCTCTAATTTGGCCTTGAGCTCCTCATTCTCCACACGCAAAGGCTCAGCAACGGCTTCAGCCTTGCCAGCCCTCTCGGTTGCGTTTCGCGCAGTCTCCCTGGCCAAACGAAGCTGTTCATTCACAGCTTGGGCAGCCTTGGAGCGGGCCTCGAGTCGCGCCTGAACTTCAACCTCGAGGGCCTTGAAGGCCTTCTCCTTGTCGGCGGCAGCTGCCGCCAGCTGTTGGTTCTCCTCCCGAAGAGCACGCGCCTCAGATACGTCCTTGGCGCGAGCTGCTTTCAACTTGTCGTTTTCACGACAAAGCAGCTCGACGCGCGGCTGCATCCGGGCCTGGAGAACCCGAAGCTCATTGGTTAGCCTACCCTCCTGGTAGCTAACCATGGCTTCCCCCAACGCACCCGGGGGAGCAGCGTGGCGAGCCCAGTCCACGCACTCCACAGGTGTGCGAAGGGTTGTTCCTCGGCGAATGTTCCATCGTGGAACATACACTTCATTGGAATCCGACAATGCAAAAGAAACAAAAGCAGTAAGGAAAAGATGATAAAAAACATAAGGGAAAAAGAAAGGAACCCTACGCACCTGTAGGGTCAATGACAGGCCGATAGTCGCCAAACCCATCACCTGAACCTAAAGGAAATCCATCCAACAGGTCAGGCAGACGGGAAGGTGGCAAAGATCGGCGGGAAGCCCTGCGCGTACCTGATGGTCCGGCCGTCGGTGCCGGTGGCGCGGGCATGGTGGCAGCCGCCGTGGTCGCCGTTGTGGTCGCCGCCGCGGTCGCCGCCTCATCAGCAGCAGCAGTAACCGCCGGCTCCGTGAAGGATGCTGTAAAAATCGCACTCACGGTCGGCGGTGACGTCATCTCGGCCGGAACAGTTGGCTCAAAGGAATGAGCAACTGGACCAGCGGATGCAGGCGCAGGCGCCTGGGTCGATGCCTCAGGAAGGCTGACAGAGCCTACCGTCATTGGCGGGGAGGTACTCCCCTGCGTTTCACCCCGGAATGCGTCAACATCCACGCCTACACAAAGAAGAAAGTGTTAGATAAATTTATGAAGTAATAAGTCTACAAAGACAACTATGATTGTACTTACGGGTTTTCTTGACCCTGAACGTACGGACGGGCGGGGAGGAACCCGATGGAGCCGGCCTCTTGGTACCGGTCACCGTCGTCTTCGTCGGGTCTCCGGAGGTAGCGGTCGTAGCCTCCGGAGCAGTGGTCTTCTCACCACCGGGCTTCCCCGCCACCTCTTCACTATCTGACTCCGAGTCAGATAGAACCACCGGACCAGCCGTGGAGGCCTTCTCCTTCCCTTTCCCGCCGGCAGCAGCTTTCTTCTTCCGCACCAATGGAGGAGCATCTGAGGATTCCTCAGAAGAAGACAGGTCAAGAATTCCAACAGCGGGTACAGCATTGAGAGATTGAGGAAAGAATATCGCCTTACCTGGCCGTCGGTGGCTCAGGATCTCGTTGCCCAGCGGATAGACCTCCACAAAACGATCCGCCGTTTGCTCCAGGATGGGCAACTCGCCCTCGTCCAGAGCACGAGTACCCATCCGCGCGGGACCGTCGGTTTCCCGCGGGAACAGAAGCGACTCCAAATTATTTCCCTCTGAAAGAAAAGAAACAGTTAGAAGACAAACTTGTATCAAAAAGAAAGACAAGACATACCATAGGGAATAGAGTTCAAACCGTATTCGAGAAGGATGGGAACCTGAGACGCATCTTTCCACACCCGGCTCATCCCTAACATAACCATCCCGGATTCCGCAAACCGGTAAACCGGAGATTGGATCCGGGATATCTTCGAAAACCATTCCGCCTCCTGGTAGTTGGGGGCGTGAAGGCTCGGTATCGCTTGGCCATTTTTAAACTTCATGGCAAGGGGGATGGCGCGGGCAGAAATGTAGAAGAATTCCTGCTTCCACGCGCGAAGACTGCGCTCGGTGTCGCAAATCTTCAGACCCTTAATGCGGGTCGTCAGGGTGTACCACCCCTGGATGCACCTCCAGGTATAGAAGGTCATCAGGCGGTCCACATGGGGCTCGATGCCCAAAATCCGGCACACCCACTCAAAATGGCGAATCTTGGCGATCGCCATGGGGTGCAGCTCGGTCAAATGAACACCGTGCCTCTCAAGGACACGGTAAACAAATTTTGTCAATGGGAATCTAAGATTCCCATAGACAAAAAATGCAGCATAAACCCCGATCTTGCCCCTGGGGGCATCGTACACGGTCTGGTGGGATTCAGGAAACTCAGGCTCGAGATGATCGAGCATGAACTTCCTGACAACATACCGGTACTGATCGCCGGGCAGAGCACACTGGCACTCACCAGCAGTACCCCTGTCGTCAGCTATAGCTTCAGCATCACGAGAGGACATCTTGCAGAGGAAGAAGAGAGCGATTTCGAGAGAATGCTCGATTGAATAAAGGAGTATTCGCCGGAAATCGCCTTAAAGATGAAGAGAAGAGTGAAAAGTGTGAATTGCAAATAACCCTCTCCCCCTTTATATAGTAATCGCAATTAATGCGGTGAATTTAATGCAGAGGAGAGAGAAATCAAAGGTGCAATGAAACTATGACACGTGGCAAAAAGCAAGCTGGCAACAGCTGTTGAAAGGACGTGTGCCAGTAATTTCGCGGCCACGCGCCCGAAAAATCACGCCCACGCGCCTGAAAAAGCGACTGGAATGACCATGTTCTGTCACGTCACCATAACTTCCTGCACGTCCTGACACAGTCAGAAGAAACCGTCGCACGACGTTTCAGATGTTTGGACTGTTCTTATCCTTACCAACCTTTCGAATTTCAAAATTCAAAATTCAAAAAGATTCAAAAGTAAGCGGGAAAATACCCCTTACCTTGGCAACCAAGTAACCATAAGACGGATGCGGGTACAGTGTTAAGGCAAAACCTTCCACATACCTAGCACCCGCAGGGAATTGAAGCCAAGAATACCCCGGCAACAAAGTAACTATAAGACGGGTGCGGGCACAGTGTTAAGGCAAAACCCTTCACGTACCTAGCACCCGCAAGGAATTGACGCCAGGGGTACCTTGAAAGTAAAGTAACCGTAAGACGAGCGCGGGTACAGTGTTAAGGCAAAACCCTTCACATACCTAGCGCTCCGCAGGGAATTGAAACCAAGAAGGATCTTCTGGGCAATGCTTGTGGAAACGGAAATAACATCCCCGCATAGCGGGAACGTCGAGAACTACATTGTTTGAGGCTCCAGGATGGAATTGGTGGTTTAAACATAATTGATCACTATGTTCAAAACCACTAAAACCTCAAGGAGAATCCACACAAGTGAGACTCAACGCTCCTGACTTGCGAGAAGGTTACATACCTACCCGCGTCATACCCAAAGATCAAGCAAAAAAATCGGGAATTTTTGCAAGTGACATTAGGAAACCCGCGGGAAGAATCCCCACGGAGAACCTTAAAACTAAAAACCCTTTTCAAAACCCCTTGCTTAAAGTCCAAAAGTTCACCTCACTTTATTTAACATTCATGAGAAGAACATTGGACTGGGGGGGACTTGAAGAGGTAGGTCCCAGCAGAGACCAGTTGGTCCCGCAAGACTCACCTTGAACAGGGACGTCTGCGCAAAGGCCATCTGCTCCCACAGGACCCACCATGCTCATAGAATCTTACGCGCAGTACACAAGCTGTACACGCAGGGAAAGCCTCCCAATGGTGAAGTACCCCGCCTGTTCCCGCAGTTGCGGATACAAGCCATCAGGGAAGGCTACCCGCAGACAGCAGGGCTACACGCACAAGACACTAGCTACTTCAGTAGTCACATGAAGGAATGAGCAAGGCGGGAACAATCCCGCCTAAATGAGCCAGTCTGATTCTGAAAGATCTTTTGTACTATACTTACCAAGGTATGGATAGGACAGACGATCTGACCAGAACAGCCCATGAGCCAATCACAGGGTGACAGCTCACCGACAACAGTGCGAGGAGGAACACCCTCTAGTACTGTTTGTCACTATTAGCCGCTGCCTACTCACCAACCCTTACTGTGGGGCATGCGCAGCCTACAGTTGGTGGAATAGTGTTACTGTTGGCCGTAACCTATTCACCAACCAGCATGGCCTGCGTACAATCCACAGTAAGTGGGACGTGCATAATCTACAGTTGGTGGAATAGTGCAGCCGACTTTGTTACTGTTGGCCGTAACCTACCCACCAACCAGTATGGCCTGTGCATAGTCTACTGTTGATTGAACAGGAATACTGTTCAGCCGGCTGTACCTTCTAGGAAACCTACCTTCGGCTATAAATACTCCAACATCTTGGAATGGTAAGATCATCTGCTATCCAGTTATCTAGCAATCTCTTAATATACACTTATATTCAGAGCAACCTAGTCTGATTCTCACGCCGGAGGGTGGTCACAAGGAGGAACCCCCCCCTTCTCAGTGACGAGCTTACGGTGTTTGTTTTGCAGGTCTCCTGAAGAACAGCCTTCTCAGCTAGATCTCATTCGTGGGAAACATTACTTAACCCCCAGATTATCTATAATCTGTACCGGGTCACTTAGTGTTTCTTCATAACTCTTAACCATCACCTTCATGCCATTAATTAGACTAGAAGACCAATTGCGATGTGTTTATTAATCTATGCAAATTTATTACAACGTTTCATATCATGATTTGGTTTCAATTATTGGTTTCGGAATTTTTCTTGCACTCCCGTATGTTCTTTTTCAGTTGTACTCGCCGACTGGGTACTTGCTTCCTTTATGCAAGCTATTTTTCATTTTTTGGGTCCCATTATATACATGATTTTTTTTTGTCATCAACGATGAGTTACTAAGTTGGTAGATCTAAAGCGATCTATCATATTATATTTCCCTATTTACAAAATGTGTGACTTGTAATTGTAATGCATAACATTACTAGAAATTATAGGAATACAAGGAAGAAATCCACGTAATTGCTACAACATAACAATATGTACGGTTGAGCCATGCACAACCCGTAAACATTTCACGATAATTTATTATATGACACGACACACAATGTTACATATGCCTCTTGTCCGCTGATTAAAACTTATGGTACCAAAACACACCTTTGTGTTCGCTATCCTCATCAGGCTCAATGTAGATGCACTCCTTAGCCTCTCTCCACATCGCCTTGAAAATGGGGGTCCGATCGATCTTATAAAACTCACCCAACACCGGCTTGATTGCATCTCGCGCCTCCTTTGCATGATAATGGGGAATGTATGAGATCAAATGATGCAAGACGTGAGTGTGTGTAACGTCATGGAAAACCCGGTTCAAGAACCCGAAGTCCCTGTCGATTGTGGATAAAGCCCCTTTGATCCAGTTCCATTCGGTCGAATCATAATGGGGCAAGGAGAGATGGGTGTGGTGCAAATACGTGATCAAAACGAAAAACATATGTACACCTAGCACGGGGATTCCGTACATGGATATCACCCAAGCAGCTCCTTTTGCTTCTACAAGACGCTTGACCACGTAAAGCACACCGAGCATACCGATATCGGATACAACCACCTGAATGCGCTCACGATCGGTGAAGATGGGGCTTAATGGATCGAAGTGGTTCGCGAACCTGCCGTATTTCTTGCCGGAAATATTTGTCAAGAGGTATAAAGGAAATCCGAGGGTTAACCTGAAAACCAAAGTGAACACTCGACCCGGTGGGTTGTTAAGAACCTTTGAGTAAATCAGAACTTTGAATTTGCGTTTAGGAATGTAAACTTCATCGTTATCGAGTGAGTTTGTGTTGGCATGGTGATTTCGATGGCTGTACTTCCATGAGAAATACGGGGTGAAAAGGAAGGAGTGGAGGAAGAACCCGACAGTGTCGTCGATCCACTGGTAGTCGCTAAAGGCGTGGTGACCGCATTCGTGACCAATGACCCACAGACCGGTGAGGATGCTGGCTTGGCAAAACCAGTAAACTGGCCATGCTATGTAGTTAAGAGGAGTGGGAATAAGAGGGATGTATGTGTTGGCTAGATAATAGAAGACATAGGCTACAATGAGGTCATGGACAACATAGTAGGATGAACGGATGACCGATCGCTCGAAGCAGTGTGCAGGGATTGCTTTCTTTAGATCGCTTAGTGAAAACGGCGGTTCAATGGGGACGCGTTCCAGGATGTTTTTGCCCTCCGATGGATCCGACATCCGGCCACCTGCACCCATGATGTTGTTGGATATAATATACTTGATCACCGACCTGCAAATATATATATATACACACACGTTAGATCGAGTGGGAAGGTGAGATTGAAATACAAGAACTTGAAAGGCTAAAGAAGAAGTTAAGAGAGACCTCAAAGAGAAGTGATGAGTGAGTTCTCTTCTGTTGGTGATTCCTTTGAGGCTCGTCACACTTCATATTTATAATCAAAACGTGCCCAAAACTTTGCTTCGTTTTCCATGGGATTTATGATTACTATAATCGCCAACTACCATCATTCAACTTTGCTACAATTTAGCAGGATAGACCAACTTTCCACAACAAAAAATAAAAAAATTAAAAATAGCATGACATGACATAATTCAACAAAATATATAATACATAATATAATAATATATATTCAAACAAATGATTAATGGATTAACTTTCTACTACAATTACGTCATATAGTAAAAAAATGAGAGCATTATTAGTTTATTATTATATTCTTTAATTTTCTTCAAATTATCATCAGTGTCTTCTAATTATACTTCATAAAGTTGACAGTCTTGTAAATGGGCTGGTTCAGTTATGACGGGTTTGAAATTATCTTTAACCAAAACTGACCCCCATTTGGCGGTTTTAAAAAATTCATTAAACGACCCGCGATTAGGTTGGTAATCGGTTAAAATCCGTTTGATTATATCGGTTATGGCTCGCTTATGTCGATTATGATTCAGTTAACGGTTATAGCGGTTAATTTTCACACCCCTAACCATATATTAGCCTCTTTTAAGATCTTCAAATTGTGTATATACAAATTGTGCATATGAATTACGAGCATAGTTCAATTTGCCCACGAATTCAACTTCAATGCAAATAAATTACTAGCGTGTTTATTAATTTATTCACAAGATTTGAAATAAAAAAAAAAAGTGGATGAATTGAAATATTAATTTCATAGTGCTTGTTAAAATATTAAAATTCCATTTGCAGGTCTCTAATCCATTGTTTATTTTTGTTGACAATTTAGAAAAGTAAATGATTCATGATTTCACGTTAATTGATTTAAGACACTAGCATGATTGCGTCGTTTATTTGACATAAACTGAATTGAATGAATTTACAATTTTATCATTACCTGTTTTTTGAAATCAAGTGCGTTCTCATAAGTCGTGTATGATAAACTATTATTGTAATTTTATCATATATATATATAGGGTTAGGTTCAAATAAAAGGTTTGATTTTTTTAAAAAGGCTAGGAAGAAGGGTATTTTTGTCTAACACTTTTATATCAAAACCCACTTAATTTAATTTCAAAAACCCACTTACATTAATTTCAAAAACCCACTTACGTAAAACCTAATTACATATTTACTCTCTACAACCACCACCACTCCACCGCCCACCGTCACCCACCGCCACCATCTTGCCGGAAAAGTCCGGAAAAACACAATGGAAAACACTATGAAAAACACAATGTAAAAAACACAATAGAAAAAACACAATGAAAAAAAAAAAACACAATGAAAAAAACACATTAAAAAACACAATTGTATGACACAATGTAAAAAATACAATGAAAAAAACACAATGAAAAAAAAACACAATGAAAAATACCATTGTTGGTGCATAGATATCAGTAGTTCATATGTCTAAAGTCTGTAATCGAGTCTGTAATATTGTTTATGTAATTGTTTGTGTAAAAGCGAAGTTGTTGACAAGTTCGCTTAGGCGAACTTGTTAACCAAGCGAAGTTGTTGACAAGTTCGCCTAGGCGAACTTGTTCAACGAGCGAAGTTATAGACAACTTCGCCTGAGGCGAAGTTGTCGTGTATTTATATTGTTTTCTGTTTACTGTTTACGGTTAATCAGTTGGTTAGTTAGCGTTTTGGTTGATCGAGTTCAGTTTACGTGAGTCTATTGACGTGAGTCTGTAAGTAACACGGTTCGAGTTATCAATATAACGTGAGTTTTGTTCGTATCGTGTGTACGTGTGTTTGTGAGATTATATTCTACGTCCGTAACGATCTACACAGGGATTCCGCACCTGTGTATATCGGGATATCTCATATGATCCGTCCAGGGAACCTACAACCATTGTATAACACAATTTTGTAAAACACAATTTGTAAAAACCCACTAATTTTTTTTAAATTTTATATTACAATATGGTACTCATATGAAAGATAAAAAGACATTCGTTATTATGGTGAATTTGTTTTTCAATAAAAACGTCGTAAAAAAAGTTATGGACGTTTTACAATGATGGGGGAATTTGGCAACAAATGTGTTATTCCTTTTATGCCCTTTCCTTTATATTCATACTTGATTTTCACATAAACAAATCTCAACCCTTCATATTCAAAATCAATGGACAAGATTACTTCTTATCCTTCCTACAAAAACTATACTTCCTATTATAATCTAACCTATATATATACATATATATAAACGGAACCTCTAAAATCCTATGTATCGCGATGTGATCGCTCCCCTATTTTACGGAAGCCACTAGATTGTTTGATTTTTAAGTAGAGGCCTCTCATTGATTTAACCCAAATTCATGGGTATAGGCCGGGTCTTACCGAAACCAGATAGCTCTTAAACGGGTTATAACATCTCATTAATCTTACCAATTATTTGATATGAAAATCCTATAAAATAGAGATATACTAAAATTTAATATCCAATTTAAAAAGAAAAAGATATTATTTATAATTAATAAACAATTTTACAGTAAAAAACATAAGCGGGTCGTGGGTCACCAAATCCAGATAGCTTTTAAACAGGTTATAACATATCATTTATTTATGAAACCCTTTCATCATCAAACCTTAAGTATATTATTAATTTTCTTACAATAAAGAAAATTAAAATAAAAAAATAAATATTAAAAAACGAAAAATGTTACGCAACGGTTCTCTCAAGCTATCAGATTACTTTATTTGTAACTGAAGGTTTCTCACGCATTTGACCCGAATTCACGGGTAAAGGTGTCACCAAACCCAGATAGTTCTTAAATGGGTTATAACATCTCATTATGTAAAACATTAACCTCATAAAATATTTGATATGAAAATCCTATAAAATAGGGATATACTAAAAATTAATATCGTATTTTATTTAAAAAAAATATATTATTTATAATTAAGGATCAATTTTATAATAAAGAAAATTAAAATCCAAAAAATAAATATTATAAAACAAAAAATGTAAAACAACCATTCTCTCAAGCCATCGGATTGCTTTATTTGTAAATGAAGGTTTTTTCACGCATTTGATCCGAATTCACGGGTAATGGTCTCACCAAACCAAGATAGCTCTTAAATGGGCTATAACATCGCATTATATTAAAAATTAATCTCATAAAATATTATATATGAAAATCCCTTAAAATAAGGATATACTAAAAATTAATATCCTATTTTATTTTAAAAAAAAGATATTCTTTATAATTAAGAAACAATTTTATAATAAAGAAAATAAACGGGTAATGGGTATCACCAAACCAAGATAGCTTTTAAACCGGATTATAACATATCATTTATTTGTGAAACCAGTTTATCATCAAACTTCAAGTATATTAATTATTAACTTTCTAACAATAAATAAAATTAAAATCCAAATATCCATATATAAATATTAAAAACGAATAATGTAAAACAATCCCCGTAACACGGGGGGATAAAATCTAGTATGTATATATATATATATATATATGTGGTGGGTTAAAATAGAAATAGATAGTTTTCTAGGAAGAGTAAGAATAGATCATACCCATTGGATCATTAGTCAATGGTTGAGATTAAAATTTACCAAAAACCGACATAGTTTCCTAGAATTACTCTTTCACATTTATAACCGACATAGTTTTCTAGAATTATTCTTTCACCATAAGTTATAATACCACATATCAAAAATCTATTGGTTTTTACCATTCCTAGAAAACTCCTTATTCTTATTTGAATCCTTTTATATATATATACACACATATATATATATATACATATCAAAAATCTATTGGTTCTTACCATTCCTAGAAAACTCCTTATTCTTATTTGAATCCTTTTCTGTGTGTGTGTGTGCACACACACACACACAGAAAAGGATTCAAATAAGAATAAGGAGTTTTCTAGGAATGGTAAGAACCAATAGATTTTTGATATGTGGCACACACACACACACACAGAGAAAAGGATTCAAATAAGAATAAGGAGTTTTCTAGGAATAGTAAGAACCAATAGATTTTTGATATGTGGCATTATAATCTATGGTGAAAGAATAATTCTAGGAAACTATGTCGGTTATAAATAGAAAAGGGTTCAAATAAGAATAAGGAGTTTTCTATGAATGGTAAGAACCAATAGATTTTTGACATGTGGCATTATAACCTATGGTGAAAGAAATAATTCTACGAAACTATGTCGATTTTTAGTAATTTTAAATCTCAATTATTAATTAACATGATCCAATGGCTATGATCTATTCCTAGTCTTCCTAGAAAACTACTTCTTTTTAGTATAACCCTCCCATATATATATATATATAGGGTAAGATTAAAATAAAAACTCACTTGAGTTGTGAAAACTCTAAAATCCATTCTCAACCACATGTTTTTAATTAAAGTTTAAATCTTGTGGTCCACAATTAAATAAAAAAACGTAAATATAAATATAACTTTTTCTCTCTCATGAAAACATATATAAAAATTAGTAAAAAATGTTAAAAATAGCAAAACAATTTTTTTTAGTTTTGGATGTTTTGTATTTATTGTTACAACATATATTACAAGTATAAAAAAACGATGTTACATAGGGTTTTCACAACTCAAGTGGGTTTTCATTCTTTACTTTCCCCATATATATATATATATATATAAAGCATGACTGAGGTGCCTCTTAAATTTTAAAAGGTACCAAACTTGCTGCTTTTAGTACGAACCATAATGCATAAAATTAAGATATTTTTGCGGCAATTTTGTCTTTTAACAATTTTGTCTTTTAGCAAAATCATGTAAGATTGATTTTAATTTATTCAAAAACAATTACAAGTTTGGTCCCTTAACTTTAATCACATTTTGTTAATTTATAAAATAGTTACATATATACCCCTTATTTTAAACCTAATACCCTCACAACGTTTTTACGCTTATAACTTTTTCAGACGTTATTATTTTTTAAAAAACATTATACAATAAAAACGAGTATTTTATTCTCTTTATTTTGAGTATGGAATTGTTATACTTTTTTCATTTAAAAAACTTAGTGTGTTACATACATGATTACCATTAAGGACCAACAAACGGGTTGGACGGGTTCGACCGTTCGGGTCATGGGTCTTTTAAGTTAAGGTTGGTATGAATCGATATAAAAATGTTAATTTGGTTTGGATTGAGTCGGGATAGGTTCGGGTCGAAAGGGGTCAAGTCAGGACGAATTTCGGGTTAGAACAGTGTTAGGCAGAACATATTGTGCGTCAAGACGCGTTCAAGGTTGTGAGTCAAGACGAATTCAATGTAGCATTATGTGTGCATCGACACCTGATTGCGCACGTACAATCGTTGTGTGGTGTGCTTACTAACAACAGTTAAGCTTCCAATGTCGCATTACGAGCATACTATCGCCGAGTTGGGCGCATACTGTTGTGAATTCACGCACTTACTGGAACGGTAACACCGATTACTCGTTCGATGTCATGTTTGCTTGCATACTCCCCTGCATCGCCCAGGCACTCGGATATATAACAAAACATATCTAATACCATATGATAAAAAAAATTAAAATGCATTCAATGTTTACAATATGGTCTGGTTTCATATGGTCGGTTTCCAATATAAAACGCGAATCAAACAGTTCGCTACGGTTTGAAAATTTTGAAACCAACCAATCGACCGAAAGTAAAAAAAATAAACCCAGCCATGAAACCAAACTAATGACTGACTTAAACGCTTTCAAGGTTTTCAACCGAATCATGAACACTCATAATTGCTACGTGATTAACAGGGTCCGCGTTCAAACACCAGCTGCGTCGCGCGGGCACCCGCTTAGTGTGTGTGTGTGTGTGTGTATAGGGTTAGCATCATTTTAGAACTCTAAAAAAGTTAAGAACTTTTAGGAACTCATAACAATCAAACATTTTTTATTTTTGTTTTCATATATTAACATTGCTTGAAACTAGTTTTACCATATTTTATATAAAAAAATTTGCTACATATACAAATCATAAGTTTACATATATGCAAAATTTATGTAATAACAAATTTACATATATGTATATAAAAATTTGGATCAGTGTTGTAAAAGTCGGATTCCAAGGTCCTCGGACATCAATCTTGCCGCTTTTTCATAACTCGGCCACCATTACTCGCCAAGGTCTAACTCGGTCAAAAGTCGGAGTACTCAGGATTACTCGGCCTCCAAGGTCCACTCGACCACCAATTTATTTTTTTTAATCAAAATGCTAAAAGTAACAACAAAAAACATGAATTTTTGAATTATGTTTTTTTTCCATATGAATTATGTTTATTTTAACGTGAACTATGCTTGTCTTAACATAAATATAATATCCAATAATTATTTTATGTTATTTTTATCTTGTCTGAGTACTCCGAGTACTCCCTGCAAAGGGGTCAGCCGCCTAGGGACCGCCTAGCGAGTTTTACAACATTGATTTGGATATGTATAAAAACTAATTTTCATAATTGTAATTGTAAATGCAAATATAAAAAGTGATACATACATAAAATATGGTAAAACTAGTTTCAAGCAATGTTAATATATGAAAACAAAAATAAAAAAGTTATATACTTAGGGTTTAATAATGAAAGAGTTTCACAAATTTAGTATGTTATAACATGTTTAAAAGTTATCTGGATTTGGTGACCCATGACCCGCTTATATTTTTTACTATAAAATTATTTCTTAATTATAAATAATATATATATATTTTTAAAAAATCGGATATTAATTTTTGGAAAATTGGAAATAAATAATCCCACCTTTTGTGTATTGGCCGATAATAATCTCACCTTTAAAAATCACTAGCAATGGTCCCACCTTTTAACTATTTTTGTCTCACTGGTCATCCGTTAAAAAATACTTAACGTCGTTATGTTTTTTTTCTAGTTTTAAACCAATGTTTTAGGGCTTTTGATCGGAAGAACGATATGAGTCGACTGATGTAAAACTTATTTCGAAACGGTGATTCAAATGGCTTGATTTTTGTTAATTGGAAATTCAAGCATCCGAATTGAAACATTGTTTCATCGTTTGGATCACCATTTCGAGATAAATTTTACATCAGTCGACTCGTATCATTCTTCCGATCAAAAGCCCTAAAACATCGGTTTGAAACTAGGGAAAAAACATAACGACATTAAGTATTTTTTAACGGAGGAATAGTGACACAAAAATAGTTAAAAGGTGGGACCATTGCTAGTGATTTTTAAAGATGGGACTATTATCGGCCAATACACAAAAGGTGAGATTATTTATTTTCAATTTTCCTTAATTTTTAGTATATCTCTATTTTATAGGATTTTCATATCAAATATTTGGTAAGATTAATTTTTAATTTAAGGAGATGTTATAACCCGTTTAAGAGTTATATGGGCTTGGTGAAACCCATGTTCATGAATTCCGGTCAAATGCATGAGAATCTTTCATTTACAAATAAAACAATCTAGTGGCTTGAGGGAATTTAATGAGCAACTAGAAAACTTTTAAAGGTTTCATTTATAATATATATATATATATATATAGAGAGAGAGAGAGGTGAGATCAAGTGAAAACTCCTATTAAAGAGAAAAATTAAAAACTCCTAAAAATTATTTTTCACTTTTCTTACAAAGTTTTTTTGAACTTTACTTTTTTTTCCATTATTCTTATATGTTGTTATTGGTTCAAAAAATAAAAAATAAAATAAAAAATCTTCGGCAACCTCGTCGGTGTAGTGCACATGTGTAACAGTGTGCATTGCATATATGCAAAAGTGTTGTATCGCATAGAAGACAACACTATTGCACATATTTGATACAACACAATTGTATATATGCAATATAAGAATAATACGCACATCAAATACACATTAGTACGTATGTGTAATACAACTTTAACGCACATGTGCACTACATCGACTTTTATTTTATTATTATTATTTTTGCATATAATACAACACTACTACACATATATAATACACACATATTGAATATGTCACACCCTCAAAATCCACTAACGGAGTTTTACCGTCAGAGGGTGTGAACTAACAGGATCGGAATCATTAGTTATAATCAAACCATAAAAACGTTTAAATGAAAATAAGTGCGGAAGCGTAAAAACCAAAGACAAAAGTTACGTCACGCAGGACGTCTTAAAAACCCAAGTAATAATAGTTAAAACATGTTTGCATATCAGAATGTTCAAAAACCATGCATAATCCTATACCGCGCGCCCGCCTCGGCTACCTGAAAATAACATACTAAAAGTGTCAACACGGGGTTGGTGAGTTCACAGGTTTATATAAAATAAAGCGTTTAGCGTTTGCGTTAAGCGTTTTGCGTTAAGCGTTTTGCGTTAATCGTTTTGCGTTACCAGATAGTGTTATGTCAATTATATATCTATAGGTAGCTAGCCTATAAAACAAGTATTACTAAGTGTTCGACACCGAAGCTGACTGTTTATCATTTGCCTTGCCACCAGGTCTATCTCCGACCATGGTATGTGTTTAGCCAAGATTACACCCACTCGACCTCTAGTCGAGTTTAGCGTTGGGTGGGGTTTGTCAAACCCAGTAGTACTACTCAACAATGACTCGCTATTATCCAATATTAAACGGTTCGATGTGAATGAAGGACTTTAGTTAACGCGTTTGCCACTTAGTCTTTACAAGTGATATATAATTAATATTAACAAAATCTTAAATGCGTTTTTGGAGTATGTTATCTCCCCCAAGTGAAAAGCGTTTGAAAACATTTTAAAAAGGGGTAAGTGAACTCACTGTTTGCGAAGAATTCCCAAAAATAAATCACCAAAGGATGCGCGTCACAGAAAAACTCTCTCTAGCGTTCTAAAACAACAAAGAGTTTTTTTTTCTAAGTGTCGGAACTATTATCGAGTCTCTAGACCCGGAACATAATACCTATGCACACAATGTGTTTCGTGTTTCGTTTGTGAATCGTGTGTGACTTTAACAAGTACATTTGTGATATATTAAATGTGTGAGCAAATATTTACGTGTCATGTATTAATAATGTACATCACTAGCAATTACTCCCCGTGAGGGCAATTTGGTCAACACATAACAATTAACTAGCAATTATTCCCCGCAAGGGCAATTTGGTCAAAACACGACAATTAATTAGCAATCATTCCCCTCAAGGGCAATTTGGTCAAAACACAACAATTAATTAGCAATTACCATGTTTCATGCAACTTTTACAAAATTCAGCAACTAGTTTTTTAACGACAGAATTCTACTTGTAAAACTAGTCTATTCCACCGATCATAGCATCTCAATTAATTTACCAAAAATAATCACAAAAGCATATATGTGTTAGGTTTCCAAAACATATTTTGTTGTATTTTTATTCCATATATATTTCTCATAATAATCAATTTACCACAGCAAACTCATAACAGTCAAATTTATGCGCAACAGAAAGTTATTTGCAATTACCGTTAAATGAAAAATCCAACAAATGCAAGACCACTTGGGTTAGGTTCCTAACTCAACAAGCCAACTTCCAGAAGTGGAACCAACCCAATTGGTCTCGTAGTTCATGAGATATAATATTTACAAAACAACCTAACAGCAGGTCTAACAACTCAGCTTTGCACAATGTTTTTGTAAAATCATAAAGATTAACTTTTACACGTCCAAAAATTGCAAATTTATATTCTTTAGAAACTAGACTCAACCTAGTTTACTTTAGTATCAATTATCTCAACCAATTTTCACATTTACACCCCGTTACAGTCAATTGAACATCAACAACACAATCTGTCCAGAAACTGTTTGCATCCAAACTCAACATATTAACTATCTGTGGACCATAATCCGTTCATATAACACTCTAGACACCATAACCACTATCCATGCATATCAATTACACCATACATACATGGTTAGGGTTTTATTCGATCTCAAAATCAAAGACACAACAATTAACATGCAATAGCACTAATACTAGCTAACAATTCAACAATCAATACATCTTTCAATCAAAACAAGACACATGAACACCATCACATATAAAAATCAGACCTAGGGTTTATAATTAACCCATTAAAATCAAAATTAAACATAGAGGATGCATAGGATAGTTGTTTATACCTTCCTAGCACCTTAATCTTCAATCAAACTTGAACAATCTTGATTGTATGTGTGTGTATGAGGCCGATCGCAAGGGGGGGGGGGGGTCTAGAGGCCGCCGTCGGTTTGGGAGAGAAAGGAAGAGGAGAGTTAGGGTTTTAGGTTTATATTAATAATAATAATATAATACACTTTGGTCCCTTAACTTTCAAATGTTACTTTACTAGCTTAATTAACTAATTCTAGCACATTGAGTTAACGTTATATAACATGTTATCACATAACACATAAGTCTAACACATAATTATCACATAATTATTGTTTTGACGTTTTTCGTTTATTCACTAATCGTTTGCGTCAACTCGTTTGCGTTTCGGTGCAATCCCGAAAGATTACACATGTAGTAAGTGTTAAGCGTCATTTAAACCCTAGTTTAAATGTAATGAGATGTGCGTTATAGATTCAGTGATCTTTAAGTTTGAATTGACGGAGTTGAGTTAACGGAGTTAACCTGAAATTGACGATTGTCACATCATTCCCATGTTAAAGAATTTTCGTCCCGAAAATTTGAGTTAAGTCGTGATGAGTGTCTGAAAAAGTAAGAAAAATTTTCAGTTTGTCATATCATCCCCTAGTAGAAAGAAATTTCGTCCCGAAATTTAATTCATACCTCCGGTGATTTCTGACGGTTTGTCAGGTTTCGCGGTTTCCGGTGTTTGGTCAGCCCTTCAAAAAGGCGAGGATACTTTTTCATCATTTGATCCTCGCGTTCCCACGTGAACTCCGGTCCACGTCTTGAGTTCCAACGAACCTTAACGATTGGAATTTTGCTGTGCTTGAGTGTTTTGGTTTCCCAGTCCAAAACTTCGACTGGTTCTTCAATGAAGCGCAATTGTTCATCAACTTGCAGTTCGTCCAAAGGGACTACTTGTGTTTCATCGGATATACATTTCTTCAAATTGGATACGTGGAATACATTGTGTACGCTACTGAGTTCCGTTGGTAAGTCCAGTCGGTACGCCACTGAACCAACACGTTCCGTTATCCGGTAAGGACCAACATATCGGGGGTTGAGTTTGTTTCACTTTCCAAAGCGAACCACACCTTTCCAAGGGGAGACTTTGAGTAACACTTGGTCATTCACTTGAAATTCGAGAGGTTTTCGGCGCAACTCTTTTGGCGATCTCGTGCTGCTGCCATGCGATTTCGGATTTGAATAATCTTTTCCTAAGTTTCGAGTACCAGTTCTGGACCAGTGATTTGGCTGTCACCCACCTCTGCCCAGCAGAGAGGTGATCGAAACTTCCGTCCGTACAGTGCTTCAAACGGCGCTGTTTTAATATTTGCGTGGTAGCTGTTATTATACGAAAACTCTATCAAAGGTAAGTGAGGTTCCCAACTTTTTCCGAAATCCAACACACATGCACGCAACATGTCTTCTAAGGTCTGAATAGTTCGTTCACTTTGCCCATCCGTCTGAGGATGGTATGCTGTGCTCATATCAAGACGGGTGCCTAGTGCGCTCTGTAGCGACTTCCAAAAGTGCGAAGTGAAACGGGAATCTCGATCAGAAATGATTGAGGCAGGCACTCCGTGTCTAGACACTACTTCCTTCATGTAGACGCGAGTCAGTCTTTCCATTTTGTCCGATTCCTTAATCGCTAAGAAGTGTGCGGACTTAGTCAACCGGTCAACGATCACCCAGATGGTATCGCATCCCGTCGGCGTTTTAGGTAATCCTGTGATGAAGTCCATTGATATGTGTTCCCATTTCCACATTGGAAGTTCCGGTTGTTGCAGTAGAACAGATGGTTTCTGGTATTCTATTTTGACTCGGGCGCAAGTCAAGCATTTGCTCACGTAGGTGGCAATGTCGGCCTTCATGTTTGGCCACCAGTAAAGTGCCTTTAAGTCATGGTACATTTTATTTGAGCCAGGGTGGATAGAATATCGGGACTTGTGAGCTTCGTCCATCACTAGAGTTCTCAACTCTCCGTATCGTGGAACCCAAATCCGGTTCTCAAAATATCAGACCCCGTCCGATTTGGTTTCAAGTTGCCTGTTCATGCCCCGCATGAGTTCCGATGGAAGATTATCATCTTTCAAAGCTTCTAGTTGCGCCTCGCGAATTTGATCGGGTAAGTTGGTATGAATCGTGAGTTGCAATGCTCGCACTCGTCTGGGTTTATCTGTTTCTTTTCTGCTGAGAGCGTCGGCCACTACATTGGTCTTTCCAGGGTGGTACTTGATGGCACAATCATAATCCTTAAGCAGCTCGACCCAACGACGCTGTCGCATGATCAGCTCCTTCTGATCGTAGATATGCTGGAGACTCTTGTGGTCGGTGTAAATGGTAAACTTGGTACCGTACAAGTAATGCCTCCATATCTTAAGGGCAAGCACCACAGCTCCGAGCACCAAATCATGGGTCGTGTAGTTCTTCTCGTGAACCCGTAGTTGTCGAGAGGCATAAGCTATAACCTTCTCGAGTTGCATCAGCACACAACCGAGACCTTGTATCGATGCGTCACAGTGTACCTCAAAATTCTCCGTTCCCTCGGGTAGGGCTAGAATAGGGGCGCTACAGAGTTTGGTTTTCAACAGTTGAAAAGAGGATTCTTGCGCGTCACCCCAATTGTACTTAGTGCCTTTGTGAGTCAAAGCGGTGAGAGGTTGAGCAATCTTTGAAAATCCTTCGATGAAACGCCGGTAGTAGCCGGCCAGTCATAGGAATTGTCGCACCTCAGTCGGAGTCTTAGGTGCTTCCCAGTTTTTGATGGCCTCTACCTTACCGGGATCGACATGGATACCATTCTCATTGATCACATGTCCTAAAAAGTGAACTTCGCGAAGCCAAAATTCGCATTTCGAGAGTTTTGCGTACAGTTGTTCCTTCTTCAATAATTCCAGAATTACCCTTAAGTGTTCCTCATGGTCAGCCTTGTCCTTGGAGTAGACCAGGATATCGTCAATAAACACAATCACAAACTTGTCGAGGTACGCCTTGCACACTCGATTCATGAGATCCATAAATACGGCTGGTGCATTAGTTAGACCAAAAGGCATAACCGAAAACTCGTTGTGACCATACCGTGTTCTGAAAGCCATCTTTGAAATATCTTCTTCGCGCACTCTTAGTTGATGGTAACCGATCGCAGATCGATTTTCGAGTAATAACTCGATCCTTGGAGCTGGTCAAACAGATCATCAATTCGGGGTAAAGGATAACGGTTCTTGACCGTCACCTTGTTCAACTCCCGGTAATCGATACACATGCGGAAAGTCCCATCCTTCTTTCTGACAAATAAGACAAGGGCTCCCCATGGCGATGAGCTAGGTCGGATAAAACCCTTATCCAACAAATCTTGTAACTGAGTGGACAGTTCCTGAAGTTCCGCCGGTGCGAGCCGATACGGGGCTCGTGCTATGGGTGCTGCACCGGGTGTCAATTCGATTTGGAATTCGACTTGTCGTATAGGAGGGAGTCCAGGCAAATCCTCCGGGAAAACTTCCGGAAAATCTCGCACAATCGGTATATCTTCGATTCGTTTCTCCTCCGCTGGTTTCTCGACAATATTCGCTAAAATTGCCGGATGACCCTTTCGTAGATACTTCTGCGCCTTCATGAGGGTAATGACGCTGGTGGTCATGCCGCTTCTCTCACCTCGGATCGAAATGATCTCGCCTGAAGGGGTAGTAATGTGGACTATCTTGTCGTGACATATAATCTTCGCTCGGTTCTCGGATAACCAGTCCATGCCGACCACGACATCGAAACTACTAAGCGTAAAAGGAATAAGGTCGATATCAAAAACATGACCTGACAGTTTCAACTTACATCCCGCAGATACATGAGTCGTTACTATAGTCTTACCGTCAGCTAATTCAACAGGAAACTTAGCATCTAACGGAGTTGGAGTTAGGTCTAAGAGTTGACTAAAGGCTTTCGACACAAAACTCCTATCAGCTCCAGTGTCAAACAATACAGAAGCAAAACAATCGTTCACAGGGAACTTACCAGTCACCACGTACGGATCATTGCGGGCTTGACCCGACCCAATAACAAAAGCTCTTCATTTTCCATTGTTTCCACCACCACTGCCACTTCCATTACCTCCATTGTTGTCGTTCTGTTTCAGCTTAGGGCAGTCTTTCTTAAAATGTCCCTCTTGTCCACACTCAAAACATCCCTTGGTTGTCATGGGTGGTTTAGGAGCACCCTTTGCCGCAAGGTCTCCTCTACATTCCTTTGCCTGGTGACCCATTTTTCCGCATCTCTGACATTTGACACGGTCACACGGGCCAGCATGATGATAGTTGCACCTGTTGCATTTCGGATATTTCCCAGCATATCCGCTCGAACCCTGCCCGCCACCGTTGTTATTGTTGTTGTGACCCTGATTGTTGAAGCTCCGAGTGAATTCGGGCTTACGGTAGTGTTGTTGCTGTGGGGGATTCGAGGATGAGGATCTGGTGTTGTCAAACTTTCTTTTTCCGCTGCTCGGGTTGCTGTTGCTGTTGTTGTTAGTACTTGGGTTGTCACGGGCTTTGATGGTTGAACCCCTATGTGGTAGCGCACCTTGGGTCACTGCTTGATCCGTTAGTTTGTGAGCTAACCGAATCGCTTATTGAATCGTGGCTGGTCTGGAAGACGTCACCATGCCCTGAATTTGCGGTGCTAACCCATCAATATACATTTCAATCCTCTTACTCGGCGGATCCACCATCCGCGGACACATCACAGCTAACTCGTGAGAACGGGTAGTGTAGGCTTCGATTTCTGAACCCACCTTCTTCAACGACCAAAACTCGGATTCTAACTTTGCAATCTCCTCTCTCGGACAGTACTCTTCTCGCATCAAGTTCTTGAACTCCTCCCAGTTCATCGCGTTAGCCAGTTCCAATCCAAGGATCTGTACGTTCGAATTCCACCAAGTGAGGGCAGAATCCTCAAGTGTTCCAGCAGCGAATTTGACCCTACTGGCAGGGGGACAATTACACATCTCAAACGCCGATTCGGCCTTCTCAGGCCAACGCAGGAAGCCTATAGCTCCCTTAGTGCCCTTAAACGAACTGGGCTTGCAGTCAAGGTAATTCTTGAAGGTACATGTTCCAATTGGACCTCCATCTTGGTTCTGAACATGTGCGGCTAGTGCGGCCGCCGCATGGTCGTTCAGCAGAGTTTGGAGTTCTGCTGCAGTCAAGTTGATGTTACCACGTTCGTGTCCAGCGTTTCCTCCAGACATGTAGGTGTTATCATTCTCAGATGTCATCGTCCGAGGACACCTCTGAGTGTGCCTCCGGCTCAGCCGGTACTTCCTCCGGTTCCTCTTCGGGTTCCTCCTCGGGATCTTCCTCAGGCTCCTATTCGGGATCTTCTTCGAGTTCCTCTTTAGGCCCTGCCTCAGGCTCTGCCTCAGGTTCGGCTGTGTTATGAGCAATTTGCATTTGTAAGACATCGCAACGCTCTAAAGCTATCTCAGTTCGAGTCCTTGCTACTTGGAGTTGTTCTTGCAAGTCTATCATCTCGGCTTGCATCTTTCTCAAAATCTTCATCTGTTGATCACTAGCCTCTTGCATTTCCTTCATTGCTACTGTCATGCGGGAAATTTCCTCTTTAGTTTCGGTTCCATCTTTTAACAGTCCGGAAACGTTCGCTCTCGTATAGCGCATGTAACCCACATCACGCTCCAAACAAGAAACGACAGCTGCGAGAACTCGCTCTACAGGTTCGGTTATGGGTGGTAGGGTGTTGGGGTAAGCAGGATGGTTCGGGTGGGGTAGCGGGGGAACTTGTTCACGATAGACCATACGCCTGATCATATTAGGGTACTAATCCCAACTAACTTCGTTTTCGTACATGCCTCCGGATAAGCGATACCTCTTCGGTGCAGGAGCTTCGAGTTCCGGGACTACACGGTGGTGGCGATGAGTCAGGTAACTGTGTTTCCTTCCCAAGAGCATGAGTCATCTGATCGGATAACGATGATGGTGGCGTCGACATCCTTACAGGTAAGCCGTGTATGCGCGCGTATGAGTGAAAGGGGTAAAGAGATAAGATAACAAAGACTACACAAATATATGCAGTGTGTATCATTATAACTAATGGGTCGTCGCGGTTATAGTCTAGTATGCATGCAACTTCTAGTTCGCTATAACCAATGGCTCTGGTACCAATCTGTCACACCCTCAAAATCCACTAACGGAGTTTTACCGTCAGAGGGTGTGAACTAACATGATCGGAATCATTAGTTATAATCAAACCATAAAAACGTTTAAATGAAAATAAGTGCGGAAGCGTAAAAACCAAAGACAAAAGTTAGTCACGCAGGACGACTTAAAAACCCAAGTAATAATAGTTAAAACATGTTTGCATATCAGAATGTTCAAAACCATGCATGATTCTATACCGCGCGCCCGCCTCGGCTACCTGAGAATAACATACTAAAAGTGTCAACACGGGGTTGGTGAGTTCACAAGTTTATATAAAATAAAGCGTTTAGTGTTTGCGTTCAGCGTTTTGCGTTCAGCGTTTTGGGTTAAGCGTTTTGCGTTACCAGATAGTGTTATGTCAATTATATATCTATAGGTAGCTAGCCTATAAAACAAGTATTACTAAGTGTTCGACACTGAAGCTGACTGTTTATCATTTGCCTTGCCACCAGGTCTATCCCGACCATGGTATGTGTTTAGCCAAGATTACACCCACTCGACCTCCAGTCGAGTTTAGCGTTGGGTGGGGTTTGTCAAACCCAGTAGTACTACTCAACAATGACTCGCTATTATCCAATATTAAACGGTTCGATGTGAATGAAGGACTTTAGTTAACGCGTTTGCCACTTAGTCTTTACAAGTGATATATAATCTATATTAACAAAATCTTAAATGCGTTTTCGGAGTATGTTATCTCTCCAAGTGAAAAGCGTTTGAAAACAGTTTAAAAAGGGGTAAGTGAACTCACTGTTTGCGAAGAATTCCCAAAATAAATCACCAAAGGATGCGCGTCACAGAAAAACTCTCTCTAGCGTTCTAAAACAACAAAGAGATTTTTTTCTAAGTGTCGGAACTATTATCGAGTCTCTAGACCCGGCACATAATACCTATGCACACAATGTGTTTCGTGTTTTGTTTGTGAGTCGTGTGTGACTTTAACAAGTACATTTGTGATACATTACATGTGTGAGCAACTATTTACGTGTCATGTATTAATAATGTACATCACTAGCAATTATTCCCCGTGAGGGCAATTTGGTCAACACATAACAATTAACTAGCAATTATTCCCCGCAAGGGCAATTTGGTCAAAACACGACAATTAATTAGCAATCATTCCCCTCAAGGACAATTTGGTCAAAACACAACAATTAATTAGCAATTACCATGTTTCATGCAACTTTTACAAAATTCAGCAACTAGTTTCTTAATGACAGAATTCTACTTGTAAAACTAGTCTATTCCACCGATCATAGCATCTCAATTAATTTACCAAAAATCATCACAAAAGCATATATGTGTTAGGTTTTCAGAACATATTTTTTTGTATTTTTATTCCATATATATTTCTCATAATAATCAATTTACCACAGCAAACTCATAACAGTCAAATTTATGCGCAACAGAAAGTTATTTGCAATTACTGTTAAATGAAAAATCCAACGAATGCAAGACCACTTGGGTTAGGTTCCTAACTCAACAAGACAACTTCCAGAAGTAGAACCAACCCAATTGGTCTCGTAGTTCATGAGATATAATATTTACAAAACAACCTAACAGCAGGTCTAAAAACTCAGCTTTGCACAACGTTTTTGTAAAATCATAAAGGTTAACTTTTACACTTCCAAAAATTTCAAATTTATATTCTTTAGAAACTAGACTCAACCTAGTTTACGTTAGTATCAATTATCTCAACCAATTTTCACATTTACACCCCGTTACAGTCAATTGAACATCAACAACACAATCTGTCCAGAAACTGTTTGCATCCAAACTCAACATATTAACTATCTATGGACGATAATCCGTTCATATAACACTCTAGACACCATAACCACTATCCATGCATATCAATTACACCATACATACATGGTTAGGGTTTTATTCGATCTCAAAATCAAAGACACAACAATTAACATGCAATAGCACCAATACTAGCTATCAATTCAACAATCAATACATCTTTCAATCAAAACAAGACACATGAACACCATCACATATAAAAATCTGACCTAGGGTTTATAATTAACCCATTAAAACCGAAATTAAACATAGAGGATGCATAGAATAGTTGTTTATACCTTCCTAGCACCTTAATCTTCAATCAAACTTGAACAATCTTGATTGTATGTGTGTGTATGAGGCCGATCGCAAGGGGGGGGGGGGGTCTAGAGGCCGCCGTCGGTTTGGGAGAGAAAGGAAGAGGAGTGTTAGGGTTTTAGGTTTATATTAATAATAATAATATAATACACTTTGGTCCCTTAACTTTCAAATGTTACTTTACTAGCTTAATTAACTAATTCTAGCACATTGAGTTAACGTTATATAACATGTTATCACGTAACACATAAGTCTAACACACAATTATCACATAATTATTGTTTTGACGTTTTTCGTTTATTCACTAATCGTTTGCGTCAACTCGTTTGCGTTTCGGTGCAATTCCCGAAAGACTACACATGTAGTAAGTGTTAAGCGTCATTTAAACCCTAGTTTAAATGTAATGAGATGTGCGTTATAGATTCAGTGATCTTTAAGTTTGAATTGACGGAGTTGAGTTAACGGAGTTAACCTGAAATTGACGATTGTCACAGAATATATGCAATTAAACAATATTAAACTTAAAAATACATAGTAATACCCATGTGTAATACAACAGTATCGCACAGTAATACGTATGTGCATTACAGCGGGTTTTTTAATTTTTTTTATTTTTTATATTTTTCGAGTGAAGGGTAAGAAATTATAAGAATAATGTCAAATACAGAAATTTGAAAAAATATTTTTATTTTTAATTAAAAACAATTCTTTAGGAGTTTTTATGTTTTTTCTCTAAAGATAAGTTTTCTCTTGATCCTCTTATATATATATATATATAGGAAAGAGTTATTCTAAAAACAAGTAGTTTCCTAGGAAGGTTAGGAATAAATCATAGCCACTGGATCATTTTAATTAATGCTTGAGATTTAAAATTAACAAAAACCGACATAGTTTTCTAAAATTACTCTTTCCCCATTATAGATGATATAGTTTCCTAGAATTGTTCTTTTACCAAAATTTATAATGACACATGTCAAAGATCTACTGGTTCTTAACATTTCTATGAAAGTTCTTATTTTTATTTGAACCCTTTTATATATATATATATATATATATATATATATATTTATAGGGTTCAAATAATATATAGAAAATGGTTCAAATAAATAAAGAGTTTCATAGGAATGGAAAGAACAAATAGATTTTTGACATGTGACATTATAAATTATAGTGAAAAAATAATTATATCTCAACCGTTGATTAACATGATCCAACGTCCTAAATTATTTACTTCTTACTAACACACTTGCGTCTATTCACACAACATCGATCATAATCTGTGTGACATGGATGGTTTTTGATGATACATGCTTGTTTTGGTGATATAGGACCTGTACTTAGCTTATATAGAAGCACGAGAACTCGGAAATTGGATTAAGAGAGCGAAAACGGGCGAAAATTGCAAAGGTAATGCCGAAATGTTAGATTACGGGCTGTTTAGGTTAAGGTTGTGTTGTGCATATTTTTAGGTAATGAAATTTTGAAGTGACATCAGGGATCATATCAGTGAGTACCTGTCCAAATTTGGTAATTTTTAGATGATCCGAGAATATTTGGCGAATTTATTACCGATTTGGGGCGTTTATTTGGGAAAAATAATTAAAATTCTTGAAAAATTATGAAATTTTATGCAGAACTCAGATTTGGTATAATATGATCACATATGGAATTTGGGGTCATTTGGAAAAACCTATGTATGTTTTGTGCGTTCACGTTTATTTGAATTTTCAAGGTCATTTTTAGCTCGAAAATGATATTTGAAAAGATTTTTAGCTTCTATAATTGCTACAGGTTATTTTGGGAATTTTGTTGGTCGCTCAAAAATTTTGGATGATTTTTCAGAAATCATTTGGTATAAACGAATGATTTTCGGGCTATATAAAGCATATAAAATGATTTTTTATAAATTTATAAATCTGTAAATAATTCCAGAAGTATTTTTATAAAAATCTACATATTTTATTTAATGAGTTTCTAAATTTTCATGATCTAATGATTAACAGATAATTAATTATGCTAATTGTAAGTCCCCCCGGAGCGTCGCCGATCGATACAAGATCCGCACGATGTCTAGGAGTGCGGAATCCTCCTAGACTCGTTTATTGGTGTAGAAGACGAAGAACACAGTTACACATACATAAGCACACGAACAAACACAAGAACGGGATAAACGAATCTGCAGATCCTTTCATATAATAATCATAACTCGTTACCTACCAAACACGAAAACAAAGACACGGCCGACCCGAGGTGAGCTCTACCTCGGGCCGTCCCACACAACTCTCCCTCTCGGTTTCTCTCTCGACAATTAAACTGATCACCAAACACTCTACTTTCTGGATTCCAAACCTAAACAAGACACACATATATATATATATATAAACAACTTCGCGGGCTTGGGCCTGTAGGCGAAGTTGTTCTAACTTCGTACTTCGTTTCCGCTGAACATAATTGCATAGCGACGGTCACAAAATGCACCAACAGACTCCCCATTAACCGTTGCTCTCAATTCTAACAAACACGAAAGATCATTGTTACAAAACATGCACCAACAGACTCCCTCTTAACTGATGATCTTCTGTTTGCCCTTCAACCAGCCGTGTCTGAAACTGTCATCTAGCTTCACAAATCTACCAATCACCCAGCGTCTTCCATATCAGATCTCCCCTTCAGTGTAAGCTTCTCCGACTATATAGATTGAGGTCTTTGTAATGCATGCATCCCCTTGCCTAATTGATCATCTCAACCAATCACGTGAGTCCTTCTGACTTCACAACACGTGAAGTTGGGCTCCCTCCACAACTTCACCAACACGTCGGCATACGATTACTCAACATCAAGTGATCAATTTCATCACAAAACCACCTTGACATAATCTAACACACATGACCATTAATTAATCCGAAGCATCTTCAATCACCAGGGATAACGATCAAGAACATAAACACTTTAATTCCCGATTAAATCCAACTTGTTCCAGAATTTTCACTTTAATAAATAAGCATCACGTTTCAGGATTCAATTCTCGAACGCCGTGAAAATAACATAAATAATATGCTCTGACCGCAATCCAGTAATGACAAAAACCTTCAGTTCAATTTGACTTTCTTCAGTTGGTCAACCTCGAACAACAACTATTTCATTGCCCACAAACACCCAAATATGTGTCAATATCCAGTTTCAATCAATATCCCATTCACAACCTCAACTCCATATCCAGAGTTGACACGTATTTGTTCACACGTAAGACCAAGAGATAACAAGTTTCACTCGTTGACGGAACAACGTCTTCGGTCTCACAATAATCGTGTACACCTGGCCATACAGACGAAAACTCCAAAACCTGGCCATACAGACGAAAACTCTAAATTTTTTTTTTTAACTTCGCCTGTTCATAACTTCGCCTGTCCATAACTTCGCCTGACTGATAACTTCGCCTAAACCCTAAAATTTAAGCGAAAACTTCGCCTGAACCCCATAACTTCGCATGCAGCGGCTGTTCGGCCAAAAACGCATCAGAAATGTGCCAGAAACACCAAAACGCAGATCTCGAACCATAGCATAAGAGCCTAAGGCTCTGATACCACTTGTAAGTCCCCCCGGAGCGTCGCCGATCGATACAAGATCCGCACGATGTCTAGGAGTGCGGAATCCTCCTAGACTCGTTTATTGGTGTAGAAAACGAAGAACACAGTTACACATACATAAACACACGAACAAACACAAGAACGGGATAAACGAATCTGCAGATCCTTTCATATAATACTCATAACTCGTTACATACCAAACACGAAAACAAAGACACGGCCGACCCGAGGTGAGCTCTACCTCGGGCCGTCCCACACAACTCTCCCTCTCGGTTTCTCTCTCAACAATTAAACTGATCACCAAACACTCTACTTTCTGGATTCCAAACCTAAACAAGACACACATATATATATATAAACAACTTCGCGGGCTTGGGCCTGTAGGCGAAGTTGTTATAACTTCGCCTATGGCGAAGTTGTTACAACTTCGCCTATGGCAGAAGTTGTTACAACTTCGCCTATGGCGAAGTTGTTACAACTTCGCCTATGGCGAAATTGTTCTAACTTCGTACTTCATTTCCGCTGAACAGAATTGCATAGCGACGGTCACAAAATGCACCAACACTAATTTGAAGATTAAACAAATTCAATTCTAACGAAAATCAGCAAGTTCGTGATTAACGAACCTGTTAGAATATCAGAACATCGAAAACGATCAAGAAGCATATTTTCGAATTAATTATGTAAAAACAAACTTTTTGTGAGAAATTCGGATAGTTTGGATAGATTGTGCGCATTTTTCTCCTAATCAAATTGATTAAACGGAAACGAGCCTCGTAGCGAATCTAGACTCCTAAATTGTGATCTTTCTTTATAGCTTAATCATTTTATCAATCAACACGTTTTCCCAAGTTTACATCCCCATAACTATTTTTTAAACGCCTAAACGAGCAACTTGGCCCAGCTGGTGAAACGGGGAAACTGAGCCAAGTTCGATTTTAAACATTAGACATTAAACAACATCACAATCTAAGCTTATTGACACTTTCTGGGTGTTATAGCCACACCCAGACTAGCTATACAGCGCAGCTTAGTATAAAGATTATAATAATATTAAAATATTAATATTATTATAATATTGACTATATGTACTAAGTGATAGCAAGGGAAACGAACCCCGAGCTGACCTCGCACTGAGTGCCTACAAAACCCTGAGTTTCATGACCCCACTTTTAAACTGTTTTTACGAACTCTTGGGGGTGAAAAGCATGTTTATATATGTTATCTATCTGAAAATGGTTCAGGATATAAATTATCAGAACATTTATATATGAAAAGTCTCTACAAACATAATGATTGACTACGTGCTAATGAAAGGTGATTGGTATTGTTGATTGATACATTAAATGGAGATAGTACGAATGATAAAACATAACGAAATTACACGTGACAACATGTTTATACAAACACGTTATGTAATGTTAAACATAACTAATTTGGGCAACAACGTGGTCTGTAATGGCCATGGGGATAACGTGGTCTGTGATGATCATGGGACTATTGTGGGTGGAAGGGGGGCCACAATAGTAACAAACTAAAGTTGAGTATGGCCTATGAGCCAAGTTCTGCTTCAACTTACTAAACTAAAGTTGAGTATGGCCTATGAGCCAAGTTTTGCTGCAACTTACTAAACTGAAGTTGAGTATGGCCTATGAGCCAAGTTCTGATGCAACTAAACAGAATAACTTGATTATGACATGAATGCCAAGAAAATATTGTGATTATACATATTGTGGGCGGAAGGGGGGCCACAATGATTTGTGATACATGATAAATACTATATATATGTGTGTGTGTGTGTCTGTGTGTGTGTATCTGTATATACATACTATGTGGATAGGCGTTGGAAATACTATGTGTAGAAAATACTAATTATTTGTGTATACACTGTGTAATGTTTGAGTTTACGTGGAACCATTGTGGGCGGAAAGGGGGCCATAGTGGTTGATTTTATGTGGAACTATTTTGGGTGGAAGGGGGGCCACAGTGGTTAATTTTACGTGGAAAATGAAGGCATGTAGTACAAACGAACAGTCACGATTTTATCGTAATTTCAAACTTTTATCATAAATTATGCACATACATACGTACATACAACGACACAGATGTACATATACAAACGTAAATACATTTCTTACATGCGCGCGTACATACAAACTATGACTATGTGGTATGCAGAACTGATTTCGTTAAAACTTATGAAACTCACCAACTATTCGTAGTTGACCTGTTTTTAACATGCTTTTCAGGTAATCAGAAAAGTGGAGTTATGTGTTACAGGTTTGGTTAGTGATCGATGCTGTGAGCATTTGAGTTAGAAGTAAAGTAGTTGAAGAGCTAGTTTTGATTGTATCACTTAGTTTGTAAAAGACGTTAGAACGATGTAATATATTGTAAATTAGTTAGTAATGTTTCTTTATGAACAATGTATTTGATACCGGTTGTATCTGTTACATTTCCGTTTAACGCTTCCGCAAATCGCTTAACGGGGTGTGACAATCCGTAACACGTAGCACATCATCAATTTATTTTCAATTTTGGTACACCTGAAAAGCATGTTAAAACAGGTCAACTACAAACAATTGGTGAGTTTTATGAGTTTTAGTAAATCAATTATACGTAATCATAAAAATCATAGTTTGTATGTATGTATGTATGCATGCATGACAAGCTGTATGTATGTATGTATGTATGTATGTATGTATGTATGCATGACAAGCTACAGCGAAGCCTTGACTGTTTGTTCGTGTTGCGTGCCTCCATTTCCCCCCCCTTCCACCCACAACGTGCCCCCCTCTTCCACCCACAACGTGCCCCAACTAGCTATGTCTAACACTACATAGCATGTTTGTATAATTATGTATATGTGCAAACGTGGTGAAGTCTTAGCAAAGCGTGCCGGCTCCGTTTGGGTTTGTCAAACCAGTAGTACTATTCACAAGCCACCGACTCGAAGTTAATCACTGTGTGATTGGGGACTTTTTTGTGTTAGCACTTAGATAATTCACATCATCACATGTTTTCAAGCATACAAGTGTAAACAACATGTTTTTCACCCCAAAAGTTTGTTGCACAGTTTAGAAATAGGGGTCATGAAACTCACTGTTTAGTAGGTACTCAGTACGGTATCAGTTTGCGGTTTGTTCTACTTGCTATCACTTAGATCCTATAATCAATTTATATAATATTATTATTTTATTATTATTATAGTCTCCGTACTAAACTGGGCTGTATAGCTAGTCTGGGTATAGCTGTCACGCCCAGAAAATGCCAGTAGTCTTAGATTGTGACATCGTTCGATTTCTTATGTTTAAAACCGAACTTGCCTCAGTTTCACCATTTCACCTACTGCGCCAAGTTGATCGTTTATGCGTTTAGAATACAGGTATGATCACATAAACTCAGGTAAACGTGTCGGTTGATAAAATGATTGTGACGTTGTTCGATGTCTAATGTTGAAAATAGAACTTGACTCAGTTTCACCGTTTCACCTGCTGGGACAAGTTGATCGTTTACGCGTTTAGAAAACAGGTATGACCACATAAACTTGGGTAAACATGTTGGTTGATAAAATGATTAAATTTATGAAGAAAGATCATAGTTTAGTTGTCTGGATTCGCCACAGGGCTCACTTCCGTTTATTCAGTCTGGTTTGAAGATAAACGCGCACAATCCATCCAAATTGTCCGGATTTCTCACAAAAAGTTTGGTTTTACTCAATTAACTAAAAAATATGATTTTTGATCACTCTTGATGTTCTGATATTCCAATAGGTTCGTTAATCATAAACCTGTCGGTTTTTATCAAAATTGAATTTGTTTAACTTTCAAATTAGCATAAATAATTATCTTTTTATTGTTAAATTACAAAAATTTATACACTCACTAATTATAATATGCATATTTTTATAAATATATTTCTAGAAATTTTTACTAATTTATTAATTTATAAAAATTCATTTTATATGCTATTTTTAACAGGTAAATCGCCCCGTTTATATTAAAAGATTTCCAAAAAATCCAATAATTTTTCTAAGTGATCCAAATGACTTCCAAAATAGCCTGTAAATTTCTAGAACTTAACAATTTTGTTAACATACCTTTTGAGCCAAAAACGATAATAAAAACTTGAATAAACGCGAATCTAGAAACCATAGCTAGATCTCCAATTGACCCCAAATTTTATATGTGATCATTTGGTAAATTTCTTGAGTTGTCCAAAAAATTTCATAATTTTTCAAGCAGTTTAAGTATTTTTCCCAAATAAACTCTCCCTAATGATAATAAGTTTGCCAAATATTCTTGGATTGTCAAAAAATTACCAAATTTGGACAGGGGCTCATTCTTATTTTCCTTGATGTCCCTGAAAATTTTCATAAGCTAACAACAAGTACATCACAATCTAATACTAAACATCCCCTAAACGAGTGTTTTGGTAATACTGTTGGTACATGTGTCAGTAGTTCATAGTCTAGCATTTGTAATCGAGTCTGTAATGTAATTATGTTTTGATTATGATTATTTATGTAAAACGCGAAGTTGTCAACAAGTTCGCTATAGCGAACTTGTTGAATCAGCGAAGTTATTGACAACTTCGCCTGTGGCGAAGTTGTCGTGTTTATATACTGTTCAGCGAACAGTTTACGTAGTTGGTCATTTTTAGGGTTTGTTTCAGTTGTTCAGTGAACGTGTTCGTGTCATAGTCTGTAACTGTGACCTCGGGTCACGTGGTTGTTATCAATATAACGTGGTTGGTTTATTTGCTTTCGTGTTCGATCTCTACATACTCTACACTCGTATCTACCCACGCAGGGATTCCGCACCTGCGTTGTTAGCGACGTCCCGTGTACGATCCGTCCAGGAGCCTTCAATTGGTATCAGAGCCATCGGCTCGATTGTGAGGTTCGGGATTTCACGCGGGTGTAGAAAACGTCTCGTTTGACCTATTCGCGGGACGTGTTTTTGTTGGGATTGTGTTTTGCTCGTGCTTGACAGTCATTTTCAAGCCATTGCATTGATCGGAAACTGCTGGATTGACGAAATCAGATCTGAACAGTTTCCTTGTTCATCGGGCGAAGTTATCGTTCTTCGGGCGAAGTTACCATTCTTCAGGCGAAGTTGCCGTCACTGGAATTAGGGTTTTCGGCGAAGATATAAGGATTAGCGAAGTTAACCACAACTTCGCTTACCTCATAAGTTCGCCTCAGCGAAGTTATCCGCAACTTCGCTTCCCACCCAAGTTCGCTTAACTCCTAAGTTCGCTCATTCTAAGCGAAGTTATTTTTAACTTCGCCAGTTCAAGCGAATTTAAGGCCCAGCGAAGTTCTCTTTTCAGCGAAGTTAACTTTCAAGCGAAGTTATTCTTAACTTCGCCTACTGAGCTGTTTTAATATTTTTTTATTATTTCAAGTTTTTCAGGTTTTCGCAAGGATGTCGTCGATTAACATCTCCGATTTGGTCAAGATGGAAGTAGAAGCGGGGTCTGCCACTAAGGCCCCGAGGCTGATGAAAGGAACTGACTTCGTGGCATGGAAGGACAGATTCATCCAATACATCAAATACCAGGATGCCAAAATGTGGGTGTGCATCCAGGATGGATATATCCCTCCAACTATGCAATACGAAGGCCGTGACGTAGTTAAGAAGTACAGCAAAATGGAGGACGAAGAAAAGAAAATGTATGAGGCTGAGAGTAAGGCCCATGCAGCTATAACAATGGCACTTCCTCAAGAGGTTCTCCATACGTTCCGAAAGTACACTTCTGCAAGAGAGCTTTGGGATGCTCTTGAAAATAGATTCGAGGGGAATGTGGGTATCCGTGCATCGAAGGTAAAACTTTTGAAGACCCAGTTCTCCGTCTTCAAATTTTTGAAGAACGAATCACTGGATGATATTATCACCAGATACTATCATCTAATGACAGAGCTTAGCAATTATTCGATTGCTTACCGAGAAGAAGAGATCGTTGAAAAGCTTCTCGATGCTCTCCCACCGAAGTGGGAAATGTACACCGTTCTTATGAGGGAAGACAGAGACTTTCCAAATTATGATCTTGAAACGGCAGTAAACAAGCTCAGAACTTATGAGCTTAATATGGTTCGAAAAGAAACACCTACAGATCAGATACAAGACCCTGGTATGTATGGTGCAAAGGTTAACTCAGGCTCAAGTTCGAGGCCTGAATCTGCTGCTTATTACTCTAAAGGGGAGTCAGGTTCTGACTCGTCTCATGAAGGAAACGTTTCTGTAAACTCGAATGGTGATGTATGTTTCGTTGCTGGAGGATCAAGTACTTCAAAGCCTCAAGCATCCTCAAGTGGTTTTTCTGCAAATGCATCAAGCAATAATTATACCAAGATGCCTATGAGTGTAAAATCTGCTGAAGAGCAGTTTGCAGTCTATGCTTCATTTATTGCTTCCTACGAAAACTACATCCAGGGGAAGATTGTGGACCCTGCTGTACTAGATGAGGATTACGACCAGATCGATGCTGATGATCTGGAGGAGATGGACTTGCAATGGCAAATGGCAATGATTGTGAGGCGTGTGAAACGGTTTATGAACAAAACTGGGAGAAAGTTTGTTGGTGGTCGGCCTGGGTTCGACAAATCCAAGGTAAGGTGCTATAATTGTCAACAGTACGGGCACTTTGCCAAGGAATGCAGAAATGAGAGGGTTGAACGAGGACAAGGTCGACCTACCCAACACTCTGGAATTAACAGAGAGATTAACGCCATGTTGACCAGAGAAGCAGGTGAGTACAACTGGAACCTGCATTCAAGTGGTTCTGGTGAGCAAGCAAACATGGCTGAGGCTGAAGTTAAAGAATGTGAGAAGGTTGATGGAACTGAGAAAGCTACTGAAGAAGAAACAGCCTTCATGGCAGATGACAAGGACACTCGCTCCGAGGTAAGTAATAAGAATATTTGTACTAATTGTGAAAATTTGTCTGAGCAACTAACAACTATGACTGATCAGTACGTCCGTTTAGATGCTGACTTTAAAACTATTAAAGAAGATCACCATTTTACAAAAGCAAGAGAAACAAGTTATAAAATTAAAATAAAGGCATGTGAAAAAGACATTCAAAGCTTAAAGCTTAAACTTGCTGAGAAAATTGAAATAATTGATCTTAGTTATGAAGTTTTGGAGGAAAAAACTAAAGTGATTGCTGATCGGGATAAACAGATTGCTGACCACCAGGTAAAGGTGGTGGAACTGAACCGCAAACTTGAGCAGTTCAGGAATTCCTCGGCAATCCTTGATCACCTCGTGAGTGATCAAGGTACCTCTGCAAAGAGGGGAGGAATCGGTTATCACGAAGTTCCACCACCCTTTAACCACAACTATACTTATAATCCAAGTGTTCAGAAATCTGTTGATTTCGAGGTTCCTCAGACAACTCCTATCAAGATTACAAGTGTAGAACCAAGTGTTAGCTGTGGCGAAACGAGTTCGCCTGTTTCTAGTGTGAATATTTCTGTTTCAAGTCCTGTCTCATCGGATTCGGATAAGTTGTCCGAATCTGGTCAGATAAAAGAGAAGGTAGGTTTACCCACCGATGGAGATAAAAATAAAGTTTCTAAAAAGAGTTCTCCACTCAATCCGTACGTCCCACCTTATGTGAGACGAACGGATGGTAACACTGCCTCTACATCCAAACCAACATTTGACAAGAAAATGGAGAGTCGATGTTGCTTTAGATGTAACAAGTTAGGACATCTAGTTGCAGATTGCCCTTTGAAACTGAGATTTAGAGATGCGAAGCAAAATAAAACTGAGTATAAGCGTCATTTTGCTACTGCTAAAAATGAAAACTTTAAAAAATGCCAAAATGTATCGAATTCAAGTTTTCATAAAAACAAACCTCAGTTTTACAACCAAACCACAAGATATAACACTTTCAATTCTCAAAGGTTTGGAAGGCATTACACTCAATCTGCAGGGAGATTCCCTAACAGGACTTACAGAAATTATCCTGATGCTAACTTGAGAAAGCCAGGGTACGGGACGTATCGATCCAAGACCAATTGGTCTTGGGTCCCAAGATTCTAACTCTTTGTTTTATTGTGCAGGAACAGTTGAACAGGGCTGCCAACAATCTTTGGATTGTAGATAGCGGCTGTTCCAGGCACATGACGGGCAACAAACACTTGTTGCAAGATTTAAAACCTGTTCAGGGAGCAAGAGTTAGTTTTGCTGGTGAAAGCGGTGGAAGGATTACCGGTAGAGGAACTGTGTCGAATGGGAGAATGACACTTGAAAATGTAAACTTTGTGGAGGAATTAAAGCACAATCTGCTGAGTGTGTCGCAGATTTGTGATAAAGATTACACTGTCCATTTCACGAAGAATGAAGCGATCGTATTGAAGCCTGGTTTTCAAATACCAGAAGAATGGATAGTAATGAAAGCTCCACGTGAAACGAATACATACGTGATGGATATGAGGTCTACTGAAATGGCCACCAGAGAATCTTGTTTAATGACAAAAGCAAGCGAATCAGAATCAGAATTGTGGCACAGGAGAATGGGACATATTCATCTTCGCAAGATGAACTTCATTGTCAAGAATGGGCTTGTGATGGGCGTTCCCTTAAAAAGTTTTAACTTTGAAGACAAATGCATAGCCTGCAAGAAGGGAAAGCAACACAAGAAATCCCATCTCACCAAGAAAATTAATTCAATTGCCGGTACTCTAGAACTACTTCATATGGATCTCTTCGGTCCCGTGAATGTACAAAGTCTAGGCGGTACCTCTTACTGCTTGGTGATAACTGATGACTACTCGCGATACTCGTGGGTGTATTTTCTGAAAACGAAAGACGAGACGACTCAGATGGTGAAGAATCTCATTACAAAAGTTGAGAACGTCATGAGTAAATCAGTTAAATTCATCAGAAGCAACAATGGGACAGAGTTCAAGAACTTTGAAATGGAAATCTTCTGTCTTCAGAAGGGAATTGAACATCAATACAGCGCTCCGTATACTCCACAACAGAATGGAGTGGCTGAAAGGAAGAACCGAACGTTAATTGAAGGAGCCAGAACTATGCTGGCAGACACGAAGCTTCCTGTGATGTTCTGGGCGGAAGCAGTTGCTACAGCCTGCTATGTTCTGAATAGGGTGCTAACCGTTAAGAGACTTGGAAAAACTTGTTACGAGCTTATGCACGGAAGGAAGCCCAACTTGTGCGGTCTTGAACCATTTGGGTCTCCTTGTTCGATTTTGAAGACTAATTCGAAATTTGGTGAAGTAGCCGATGAGGGAATCCTAGTCGGTTATGTTGTTGGGACACCCAACAGACGGGTCTTCAATACGTCGACTTGCAAGGTGGAGGTGGTTTGTAACACTGACATTACTAGTTACCAACCGCCAAAACCAAGCAATGGACCTGCTGAGCTTTTCGACTATGTTAAACTTTTTAAGTCGTTTAACGTACCTGATTTGGAAATTTCTGAAGAAGACGAAAGAGCTGTGACGAAGATGATACTTGATGAGGAAGAGAATATATTGCAACATCAGATTTTTGAGAAATCTCAACCTTCCACATCAAACACGATCGATACCCTTGCGACCTCAACTGAAGATGAATTTATTAATCCTTTTCACTCTCAGCCAGAAACAACCATAGATGAGATCTCTTCAAACTTGGAAGACAATTTACATGTCGGTGCTGTTCCGACCACGAGAATTCACAAAGATCACCCATTGGAGAATATTATAGGTGATGTGTCCTCTGGTGTACAAACCAGAAGTAGCTTGAATGAGCACACCTGTGTTTATACAAGCATTAAGGAAACGGGTATAATGAATGAATGTTTGTACTCCTGCTTTATAAGCCAAATTGAACCAAAGAATTATCAAATGGCTTTAAAGGACAGCTCGTGGGTCGAGGCCATGCAAGAAGAGTTGGCTCAGTTCGAGAAAATGGAAGTTTGGACCTTGGTTGAAAAACCAAGAAATGTGCATGCTATAGGCACAAAATGGGTGTTCAAGTGTAAGAGAGATGATAAGGGAATTATCGTAAGAAATAAGGCGAGGCTGGTTGTTAAAGGTTTTAATCAGCAAGAGGGTATTGATTACAATGAGGTGTTTGCTCCTGTCACCCGGTTAGAAGCGATTCGATTGTTTTTGGCGTTTGCTGCATTTAAAAAGATGAAGGTATTTCAGTTGGATGTGAAGAGCGCGTTTCTAAACGGGAAAGTTGATGAGGTTGTGTATGTTGAGCAACCTCCGGGTTTTCCTGACCCAGACTTTCCTGATCATGTATACAGGTTGAGCAAGGCGTTATATGGGTTACATCAGGCACCTCGTGCCTGGTATTCAACGTTATCGGACTACTTGCTGGAAAATGGTTTTGAAAGGGGATTGATTGACAGTACGTTGTTTGTGAAGAAAGAAGGATGTGACTTCCTACTGGTTCAAGTCTACGTGGATGATATCATTTTTGCTGCATCAAGAGTATCCATGTGTCAGGATTTTGAAGCTGTCATGAAGAAACGATTCGAGATGAGTGCTATGGGTGAACTAACTTTCTTTCTAGGATTGCAGGTTGATCAGAAGAAGGACGGGATGTTCATTCATCAAACGAAGTACGTTCATGATGTGCTGAAAAGATTCAAGATGGAGGACAGTTCTCCATATGATACTCCCATCTGCGTCAATCACAAATTGGGTGCTGAATCAGATGGTGACGCAGATGTGGACCCAACTCTGTATCGGGCGATAATAGGTTCATTAATGTATTTAACTGCTTCTAGGCCTGATATAATGTTTGCTGTTTGTCTTTGTGCACGTTTTCTGGCAAATCCGAAAGAATCTCATTTGAAAGGTGCAAAGAGGATACTACGGTATCTCAAGGGCAAGCCGAAGCTGGGGTTGTGGTACCCAAAGGGAGGAGACGTTGAACTGGTGGCGTATACAGATTCTGATTATGGTGGATGCAATCAGAGTCGGAAGTCAACGACGGGAGGCTGTCAGTTTCTTGGAGGAAGATTAGTTTCCTGGCAGTGCAAGAAACAGACATCAGTTGCTATTTCAACATGCGAAGCTGAATACATGGCAGCATCCAACTGCTGCTCTCAGGTTTTGTGGATTCAGCAACAATTACGCGACTATGGTCTGAATTTCTTACTCACTCCTATTTTAATTGATAACACTGCCGCTATCTCAGTAATTAACAATCCCGTGAAGCACAGTAAAACTAAGCATATTGACATTCGTCATCACTTCATACGGGATTGTGCTGAGAAGAAACTGATCAAGATCGAAAAGGTTGATACACTTGAAAATTTTGCTGACTTGTTTACAAAAGCGTTTGATAAATCTAGATTTCAAAACCTAATTGAGCTGAACGGGATGATCAATCCCGAGTAACCATGCCTTTGTGTTTATTTAAAAAAAAAAAAAAATTTAAAAAAAAAAAAAAAAAAAAAATGTGTGTCATTATTGCTTAAAATTAGTCGGTTACCTCAGTTTGATGGACATATCCTAGGATATGTTTTGGTCCTCGTTTCAACTTAGAGAATGAGGATAGCCATTAACCGGAAGACTGAAAGTGACCGGGGCAGTTATGACGTGTGTTCTTTCAGTTGCTGAAAATTAGTCGGTCATTCTTAGTAAGAAGGACACATACTTGTATGTGGTCGGTCCAGTTGATCCATTGGATCTTCAGGATAGCCGTTTATCTGACGACTTTGACGTGATCGGGGCGATTGAAATCAAAATTTTTTAGGGAAATGAAATTACTTTTCAAGTCTACTACTTCGTAAGAAGTTCTTTGCTGTGTTTAACGGAAAATTGATCCAACCTTGGAAAATGATATATATACTGATTGTGTGTTCTTAACTAGTGAAGTTATTAGGCTTAAAAGGCTTTAGAACAGTCATTGTATGTCGTGGTAATTTTTATGGTGCGTAAAAGTGTATGTGATACTAACTTAAACTACTCGAATTTACGTGGAAACTCCTTAAGAGTTTTGAATGTCTTCACACATATCTTTCCGAATGATAGGCAGAAAAGCGACTACCCAGTCATACACGAGCCCGTGAGTGATCTGATTCCCGTGAAGAAAGCACTGCAGTGATCCAGATTCGGGACTTGCAGTAGTTTAATACTCCGAAGTCAATAAGAATGATTGCTTTAAAAAAAAAAAAAAAATAAATAAAAAAAAAAATGTGTATATCTTTAGTACTTATGAGACATAGTAACAATCAAGACTTCTCATGTTAGGAGTAAGAAGAGAACGGGAAGCAGTCAACGAGTATATACAAGTTAATCAGACACTATGGGTCGAAGTCAACTCGGGGTGACTTGGGTATAGCCAAATACGCTTTGAGAATAGATAGAAGACATCATTATCTCTGAGTTGTTGTCTACTTAAATTTTGAGCTTAACTGAACCTTAATCCGTATCACAGAAACAATGAAAACCATTTAAGTTATTTACATGCTTACAACCTGTTTCTCTATGTCATAATACAGCTAAACACGGATCCAAGTGACAGTCACATAGTTAGTATGATTCCTGTTAGGATCTTTTCTAAAACGTAGTGGTCCCTGACTAGACTGAAATTTGATCCCTTAATTCGTTAAAATTTTTATAAGTTTTTCTATTTTTGTAGTTGTGTTATTGTAAAACTGGTTACTTGGACATGATTTTTTTTTGTTTAATTCTTTTTGGAAACTTCTAATGTTAAGTGCAAGATTATTCAAACTTAAAGGGCTGATTTTGAAATTACGGGCGAAGTTGTTGAATTCGGCGAAGTTGTGCTTAACTTCGCCTAGGCGAAGTTAAGCGTAACTTCGCCTGAACCAACTCTATCCTATATAAGGTTTTTGATACAGTAACAGTATCATTATTTTCAAAAAATTCCGGCGAACTTATAACTTATAATCAATTTTTCCGGCGATCTTGTTCCATTCGTTTTCGATCCTTGATTTCTGTTTCGAGTGTTTATTCACGGTATGTGTTGTTAATATCATTCCCAAACATACTCGTTCGTTATAATTTTACCCGGTTCGAGACCTCGGGTCGTCGAACCTTCAAAACCATGATTTTCACCCTTGTGTTACGTGTTCATGGACGTCCTTCACGTCTCAATATCATTAATCCATACTGTTATTCACTGATGGATCGTCAAATCGGTCCGAAAACATCGGATCTAACCCTTTGAATCTGAAAAGTCGCCGTTTCAGATTCAGGCGAAGTTAAGGTTTAGGCGAAGTTAACCACAACTTCGCCAAGAGATTAATTTCGCCTGTGGCGAAGTTATCCGTAACTTCGCCTTGAAGCTTAAGTTCGCCAGTGGCGAAGTTATCCGTAACTTCGCCTTGAACTCAAGTTCGCCTGTGGCGATGTTGTGATTCGGCGAAGATATCATCAACTTCGCATATGACATTTTACTTAACAGTTTTTAGACGAAATTATAGTTGAAGCGAAGTTGTTCCCAACTTCGCCTCACCTATAAGTTCGCCTGTACAGGTTTAATCACAACTTCGCTCGTGGTACTTAGCGAACTTGTGAGCTGCTTACACACTGTCTAACTTGTTTTGTTTGGTGCAGATATGGCTGCTATTGGAGGTGCTGGTGGTGATGATGGTGATGAGCAACGACAATTCTTTCCAGCCCATAACCAGTACATCACGTTAGATCCAGACGCACGAGGCGTCGAAGACTACAGGGAGATTATCACGTTTCTCCTGCGATCAAGAGTCTTTCACGCGCTGACAAATACACTGCCTATTTCTCTGCCTAACATTGAAGACTTTTGGCAGACAGTGTACTACGATTGCAGGCCTGAGCCTCCGGTGATGCGAGCAACCGTAAATGGTCACAACATACAGTTTTCCTCGGAAGACATACGGTTGGCTCTGCAGTTCGGAGAAGAAACTAGAGATGACCCAACGGAGTTCGTAGCTCCTTTCCGGGATGGAGCTTATTTGAGGATGGGTTATTCGGGTCCGCTGGGGGACTCGCAGAGGAGGAAAGGGTTTCTGCTAGACCAGTGGCGCTTCCTGATGCATGTTTTAATAGTATGCATGTCCGGCAGGAAGGCAGGAACAGACGGGATGGGCGCGACGATGCAGTCGGCCATGATAGCGCTGACTTACAACCGCAGATATTCATTCAGTCAGCTAATCTTTTACGAGATTGATCGTCAACGAAGGGCTGTGGCGCGCGAGCGATTCACTATGTATCCTCGTTTCTTACAAATGATTTTAAATCATGTCGCTCCGTCGCTACCACAGAGACGCCCAATAAGATACGTAGAATGCGTGACGAAACGTATCTTTGCTCAGTGCTGCACCTCGAGCACTCGAAGCAAGCCTGAGCTGCGTCCCAGGCATACTCCCTTATTCGGATATCTCATCAATCCGGAGTATGTTCCTGCAGGAGGGGACGAGTTCAGAGACCCCCAACCACATCAGGCGGCAGCACCTCATGCTGTATCAGCTGCGCCTGTGGTTTCTACTGTTGCCTCTGCTGCTGTGCCAGCTACTGTATCTCATGCTGTGTCTACTGCTGAAGACGTTGATCTTAATGCTGCCTTTGGCGTACATGGTGTGTTTGATATGGATGTCTCGGGTCCTCAGTTTATGGATGTTACTAGAGCAGCTACTTCGGTAGCTGACTCTGATCTAGACGAGACGTTTGCTGAGGCGAGAAGACTTATGGTGTCTCGGGAAAGGATTACGGGAAAGAGACCGAGAACGGTAGACGAGGATGAGGATGAAGTTGATGAAGAGGAGGCAGTGCAGATTGTGCTCAGACGTTCAAGAAGAGAACAGAGAGGTACAGGTTCGGGAGTTGGAGAATCTTCAAGGCTGGTACGTTTTGCTCCACCTGCCTTGTCTGGTATGTCTCTTATTCCTACTACAGCACAGGTTACAGCGGTCGAGACGTCGGCACCAACAGTTGTGTCTCTACCACCACAACCGCTTAATCCACCGGTGGTAGTTGCACGATTTGTGGAGTCGACCATCACTTCTACTGCAGGGTTACCAAGTGTACCACCTGCGATCACTTCTGCTGATGTCCCGCCAACTCCAATGCCTACTTCAGATTCCGAGAGGATTACTTCACTAGAGCGGATTGTTGCTGATCAGACAAAGACCATTCTGAGCCTAGTGGAATCCAATCGACTACAAGCAGCCCTCCTGGTAGAACACGGTAAAATAATAGATGCCTTCAAGGCATTCTTGGCATCTCAGGGGGAGAAGACGTGTAGGGGTGATGAGTTGAGGACGAAACGAAGAGAAGATCATGACGATGATCCCAATGCACCAGCAGGTGCAGGTGGTGAGCTGCCAAGAACCTCTCAGGCTCTTGGGGCTTCCACAACTGAGGGGGAGTCTACAAATGCAGCTGGTGACGATGTTGTAGCAGTTGATGATGATGCTGATGTTGAAGACGTGATAGATGCATTGAAAGAGTTGGATGAGGAGGATGATGAGTTTATGATGGAAGATGATGTGCTGCCAGTGGATGAGATTGAGAGGATTGGAGAACAGATTACGGTTGAAAACGTATTAGAAGAAAGTGAGATTGTTGATAACTCCGTGGAACATGAGATTCCGGAGGTTGACGGAACAGGTTTGGGTGATGAGAATGCTGAGGAAGATGCTGAGTGGGAGGAACAACCGAAATGGAAGGAAGGTTGTGCCCACTGGTTCGTAAAGACGAAGAAGCCGGCGGTCCCTAAGATGTTCAGAAAAAGTTACAATATTAAGGGATACGCGGAAGCCAAGAAAGGTATTATCTGCTGGTTATATGACGAGCAGCTGCGGCTCTTCGTGATCAAGAGGTACGATGGCATTCAGTACTTCCAGAGAAAGTTGAGATCTCTAAACACACTGCCAGAATGTGAAGTAAAAGATTTAGCCAGATTGGGATTGATAAACAGAAGCGAAGACAACATGGCTAGAATTATTGCGAAGATCGTGTGGAAAGAGTGTGTTAAAGATAAAAAGTTTGAGCTACTGAAACCACAAAAGGGAAAACTTGTCGAAGACAAGGATAGAGGTCTGAGAGTTGATGGAAAACCTTGGATGGTTATGAAATACAAACCGATCCGGTGCCTTAAAGAAGTACCGATGAAGTTCATGCCCAAGGACGTGCTCAAAGATCTAAAATGGTGGTACGTGGATTGTGAGACAGCTGAGGCGGTAATGGAAGATGAGGATGAACAAGAAGTACTTCGGGTTTACGACCCGATGCATCTTGTTAATCTATCGAAGGCTGATCTGAAGACGCTCAACGAGAAAAAGATCTTCTACATTCCTGCTTGGAAGGATCAAGCTAGGAAATATCAACGGGTGGTGTCGGTATGTGTTAGAGAAGGGGCGCACGCGTAGAGATGAAAGATTACAAGACTCAAGATTTGAAGATCAAGATATGAAGCTACTGCCAAGGGGGAGTCTGTTGGTACATGTGTCAGTAGTTCATAGTCTAGCATTTGTAATCGAGTCTGTAATGTAATTATGTTTTGATTATGATTATTTATGTAAAACGCGAAGTTGTCAACAAGTTCGCTATAGCGAACTTGTTGAATCAGCGAAGTTATTGACAACTTCGCCTGTGGCGAAGTTGTCGTGTTTATATACTGTTCAGCGAACAGTTTACGTAGTTGGTCATTTTTAGGGTTTGTTTCAGTTGTTCAGTGAACGTGTTCGTGTCATAGTCTGTAACTGTGACCTCGGGTCACGTGGTTGTTATCAATATAACGTGGTTGGTTTATTTGCTTTCGTGTTCGATCTCTACATACTCTACACTCGTATCTACCCACGCAGGGATTCTGCACCTGCGTTGTTAGCGACGTCCCGTGTAAGATCCGTCCAGGAGCCTTCAAATACCTTTGCGGTTTTTGACTGTTTCGACCCTTTACTTGTCCGGGTTTTTGGTCTTCTAGCTAGAGTAACTACAAGTCCTATATCAAGCATGTTTCATCAATATTCCAACCTTGAAATATAGGTTTTCGGTTAGGGTTTTAAACCGAACTTTTGAACCGTAAAAATTTACTTCCCCTAATTTGTGTTTATGGCCAAAAAATTATCAATTCTGATTTAAACCATGTGTAGGATCAAAAAATGTTTTTGGATACTTTTTAGGGTATTTGCATGGCTAGGATTGATTTTTGATAATCGAAGGTATATTTCTATGTAATTAAACATGTTTAAATCAAAATCTAATGAACAAAAATGATATTTACCTTGAAGGTTTTTGGCTGGAGGGTTTGAAGAACAGCAGGAGGAAGTAAGATGATCTAGAATTCGTGACTAAAATATCTATTTACTTGCTTATATGTGAAAAATAATAAGGAGGTGGATATTCCACCTTGGCGGCCGCAAGGTGTGGGGCCCCCTTCGGCCCCACTTTGGTCCATTTGCCTCGTTTTTCATGCCCGAACATGAAATCCTGAGTACAAATTTATTTCAGGTTCGGTTTTTGGCAAGAAAAATATATCAGGCATGACAAACAGCGGGAAAACAAGCGTTTTTTGGCCATATTTTTGTAAATTAGAAAAACATACAATTTGGTTGTAAAAATAAAAAATATTTTCATGGATTTCTTAAAACATCTCAATTAAGTGTTTTGTAGGTCTTTTTCGGCTTAACGGATGTTATGATGCTTGTTTTGGAACTAAATTTCACGTTTAAAGTCATAGTGGGTAGTTAAACGAGTATCTTTTCTTTTAACTGGTTTGGACTTGTACTAAGGCCATAATATTAATATGTTAGCTTATAATATACGCATATCACTTTTAGATACCCCCAAGGATATCAGGGTCATAACCAGACTCGCTTGGTTATTCGCTTTTTCGTTTAACTGGTTTGCTATTGTACTAAGTCTTAATATTAATATGTTAGCTTATAATATACGTATATCACTTATAGATGCCCTCGGGATATCCAAGTCATAACCAGACACGTTTGGTTATTCACTTGTTCGTTACGCAATAAGCGGTTAATCGTTTATTCGATACGTAAATACTAAGGTGTACCTGGTTTTGTAACGAATGTCACAAACATGCTCTAACCCCTCCTCTACAATTTCACCTTCTTCCAATGAGTCATCAATAACAATATTCTATCCAATCTCTCTTATCTCTCCTTCCTCCAACGCATCATCAACATCAGATATAGCATCAAAATCATCTAAATCTTGAAGAGCACCAATCTCTTCATTAACAGCAATTGTATCATCACCTCCAGCACCAGAACTTTGCTTTCCTGGCCCCCCCTGAGTTGCAGCTTCAGTATCAAGAACTTGTGAAGTGCTTGGAATCTCACCACCTGCACCTTTCGATGCATTAGGATCATCATCAGTATTATCACGTCTCACATTTTTCAATAAATCCTCTTTGCAACTACTCTCGCCCTGAGATGCTAAGAACTTTCTAAGAGCATCTATTACTTTAGCCTATTCAACAAGAAGAGCAGACTGTAACTAATTTTCAGAGGTCAGCCGATGAATAGCTTGATTCTAAAGTAGATTAATCTAATACTGCTCAGCCACCACTCGTTCGAGTTCAGAAATTCTCTCACCATCAGAACGAGAAGCATCAAAGGAAACATGAACCTATGGTACTACATAGGTGTAGGATGGAGGAAATTCAGCTCCTGTATATTGAATTGGTAATGGAGTAGAAACTGGTGGTAAAGTCACAACCACACCATCTGTAACCATAACCGTTAAATCAACATACAAAGACACCACCTCAGTAGGTGTCAAGGTAACATGTGGCAAAGAAACAATAACCGATGCATCCATAGCCACTGTAGAAATACCACTTGAACAAAACCAACAAAAACATCAGCAACCGAAACAATAGGTGCCGATGGAGGCACAGAGACATCTTGAACAAAATATGACCCCTCACCAATACGGGCTCTTTTCATCCGTTTCACCAACTTGAAATGTTTTGCCTTTGACTCTTCACTACCAACATCAAAGTCCGAATCATTAGTATCTGCTACTCTATTTTTCTTCTTACCAGCATGGATTCTCCGTTGCAGCACCACGTATCGAGTAGTTTAATCAACCTCATCAGATGAACTATCAAATTTAGTAGCCTCAGACGAACGAGGCACTAAGAGTTCAGCAATAGCTTCTAAAGCAACAACAGCTTTTGAAACAACTAGAACATCCATATCAAGAGTAACATCAATATCAATATTTGCGAACACCTGAGGATCAACACCCTCCTGTTGAATAACGGGATCTTGTGCAGGAGGAGCAAACTGTGATTCAGGTGGTTGTTTTGGTTCAATTTTGGGTTGTGAAGCAGCCACTTGAGCAGGTGCATCAAGAAAACCATCATTAGGTGGAGGCTTATAAAATGGATCCATAATCGCCCCAAATAAAGCTGCACGCAGCTCAGGTCTACTTCTTGCACTACATGAACGACATTGAGCATAATCCATTTAATGATATTGTCAAAAAAATTGATCGGTAGTCTCTGAGGTAAATTCGGCACAACATGATTCAGTATCATCTATAAAAATCTTGGATACAACAAAAACCGTTCCCTCCAGTAGCTCTCCTTTGATTATCAACCTTATAAAAGATCATGCGTCTAAGCTATACGGCTCTTTATACACCAATGAAGCCATCACAGATTTCATAGCCACGCTCAGACCATCCGAACCTGCCTTTCTACTTGACATACAAACTATCAACACATGCATTAAAAACCTCCATGATCCCAAAAGAAAACCTTTTCGTTTTTGTGAATCACCAATTGGACCAGAATAACCCATACATTGAAAAGCACCATTTCTAAATAAATATGGGTATTCAGTTGGACCAGTATCTTCAATTACCATGCCCATCTGCAATACCGCACAGATATCATCAGCAGAAAAAGCAATTTCATGATTGTTCACTATTGCTCAAAACACCGGTGGTTCAACTCGGAAATCATAACCAACTTTGTTCCAAAAATATTCTATATTTGGTTATGAGATTGGAAATGTAGTAGAGATAGAATAGAATATCCTTGAGCGTAGCAAAAAGTTGATCATCTCACGAAAGTCATCAAAACCACGTTGATCCGGCTCTAAAGTAACAAACATGTTGTGTGCCGGAATAAGCTTCCTTGGATCATTCTCTTCATCTCCACTAGTGTTATGCCCGTTACTTTCGGTTAAAGGATTGAAGCTATGTAGAGTATGTACATCTCTCAGGATTTATCCGGCATTCCCCGGGGACCTTCTCGTCATTCCTGTATGTTAAATTTATTAACTTTTCATTCAAGTTGCTACATCTTTCAAATTGGAGGGGCTAGAGTGTAACATTCCCTAACTCTCCCTTTCTCTCTAGCCCGATTGGACAGCAGCAGCTCTTCCCTCACCCCATTTTTCTTTTTTCCAGCCAAGTTTAAGGTTTGAAAACCCAATTCAAGGTTAGTTTATCATCCCTACTAGTCTTTTACAACATAATTTGTCACCATAACTCGCTTATTGGTCGGAAATCGGTTGTTATAGGCTTAACCGGTTGCTGCCCATTCAAGCATCGTTCGAGGCTGTTTTGATTGAGGCTCTTGCTCCATAATCTTCCTAGGTATGTCCAATATAACATACTTTAATATCGTGAGCATTGGTTTTCGTTTGATCGGTCAACTAGTGATAGATTGAAAACTAGTGTTCGGTTGTCTAGATTGTTAAATTGTTGCGTTTAGCGCGAGGTTTAAAAAAGAATTAACAACCAATTCAGTTCGGGTAGCTTCGGTTTAATGTAAGGGCTGTTGGAAAATTATATTTTTAAGTATTGGGGCTGAATTGGTTGTTGGTTACTCAAACGGGTCGGTACAACGCGAATTCAGGTTTATCGGATAGTTGGTGCGTTGTGCTTGCGAGTTACCGACCCATCCAATTCTTGTAGTGTCGTGTGGACTTGTTGGCTGTGATTTTATCAAATTTGGTCCACACGAGGCTGAGTTGGTTGTTAAGTGCCTAAACAACTCATAAACGCGCGTATTCGTCTCATCTAGCAACTTCCGGGGGTAATTTGTATATCCTTTATCCCCGAGAATATCTAACGGTGGTTTTGGTAAACACAAGGCCCCGAGGGCTGTTGTAATTGAAATTTGCAAGGTCGAAGCTTTAGGTAAGTCAAACCATATTAGGACGCCTCGTAGGATAAAAGAGTCTATTTGGTATCCTTAGTAATTATTGTGTGTAATCCGACAGGTATTTGAGTTGTGGGAATACTTAGGGGTTCTCTAGCTCGTGGTGATTGTGTGCCTCGTGTCAGATGAGTTCATGATGCCCCTTTTTACTCTTCTCAAGTTTTGGGCTAGCATACACACCTAACTGATTTTACTTGTTAAACTGTTAAAATGATTTCGCATAGGCTTACTTGTATGATGGTATATTTTGGGATGATATGTAAATATATGTATACACATGTGTTACTCTATGGCCTATGATTAGTGATGTTAACTAGTTATTAGTGACTAAGGATGGTTGCGTATGCATACTGTGTGTTGGTATACAGTGTGTGGTGATCTTGGCCGGGCCAAACTATACTACTCAGGTTCTAAAATCCATGTTCTCATCATCAAGCCATCAGTTCTGCAAAATATTGTGCCTCTTCTTGAATTTGAAAGCCATCAGTTCTGCAAATAAGAAAATATGTCAGTACACAAAGTTGCAGAACTAATAATCGAAAATGAGTAGATGATAGAAGCGTCTTCAATAACCTGTTCCATAGTAATATGCGTACCTTCAAAAACAAGTAAACAATTAGTCCACAAATCAATTAGAAACCCTAATTCCGAAATTGGTGTGATGATTATCGAATAACGATGTCTTACTGAAGTCGAAAAAAAGCTAATGGCTGTATTCGAAGTATAATCGAGTGAGTATTAGAGTATTCGAGCAAGCAAGAAATAACACGAGCAAAGGGGTTTGCGTCAACTCGTTTGCGTTTCGGTGCAATTCCCGAAAGACTACACATGTAGTAAGTGTTAAGCGTCATTTAAACCCTAGTTTAAATGTAATGAGATGTGCGTTATAGATTCAGTGATCTTTATGTTTGAATTGACGGAGTTGAGTTAACGGAGTTAACCTGAAATTGACGATTGTCACATCATTCCCATGTTAAAGAATTTTCGTCCCGAAAATTTGAGTTAAGTCGTGATGAGTGTCTGAAAAAGTAAGAAAAATTTTCAGTTTGTCATATCATCCCCTAGTAGAAAGAAATTTCGTCCCGAAATTTAATTCATACCTCCGGTGATTTCTGACGGTTTGTCGGGTTTCGCGGTTTCCGGTGTTTGGTCAGCCCTTCAAAAATGTGAGGATACTTTTTCATCATTTGATCCTCGCGTTCCCACGTGAACTCCGTGTTGGGTTTTAGCATCTATTTTAGAGTATTAGTTGAAACATTTTCACTAATCTAGCAACGGAAGCATGATAATATTTACAACCTATTGTTAATTTTATGAAACATACCAATATGTAACAAGGCTAAAACCCGAAATAGGATCAATCTACAAGAACAATAGGCTAACAATATGTAAAATATAATAACTCTTTTACCTCAAAAGAGTAGGATGATATGAAGAGGAAGATGGGCTAGCCTCCAAGAGTAGGATGCCTCAAGAGGTGATACCCACGAGCAACACCGGACGAGTGTTAGGACGAGAACACGAGAAACCGACCACCCGAGCCCTCCTTCCTTTCCTTGTTTCGGCCGAACCTTAGGGAGAGGGAGAGAGGAGAGTTTTTTATTGCACTTCAATTTGAAAGACAAGACTAGTTTGCATGTGTAGCTAGTGGGTGTTTATATCAAAAAAAATGTCCAAGAGTCACAACACAATATTGGTTTGTTGGGGTGGTGGTGGGTCCCACCCAACCGGCCACACTCTCTCTTGTTTTTTTTTTTTTTTTTTTTTTTTGTTTCATTTATATATATATATATATATATAAAACTAGCCTACACTATTATAAAACTATTTTATAATCTTTTCTTAATTATTTAACCAATTAAATAATTAAATAAATAAATAATCCAAATTATTTATTTTAATCTTTCAAGTGCAATTTTTCAGAAAAACCGATTTCCTAAACTTTGTGTTCGGTATTCGTTTAAAGATCATATCTTAAACAAATACAATCCGGTGTCTATCTAGCTCGTTATTGGGTATGACCCGACTTGGATCAAGCACAGTTAGCCACATTAATCTAAATAAGTGTCTCGGGCATACGAAATTCCAACAATCTCCCACTTGAACGAGATACGTAGATAATTAATGCTAGTGGTGAATCCCGCCTAACTCGGTCCACCACCCCTAATGTGTTTGACGAAGTGTCATTCAATAACATCATCCTCTCCAAGTACCCTACTTGAAAATGATTTAGGTGAATCAATCATTATATCCCTTTGTTACTAGATGTCATGTTGGATCTAAGAGACATAGGCGATCATTCTCTTTACAATTCAACTTTATCAGGCCTTAGACATCTAAACTCTCAACACATAAGAGGAACAAATTCCATCTTGACTGTATACGCCTCTCACTATCACTTTATACTCCACCTGAGTTCATCCTTATGTACCATCTTTTACGAATAGCGAAGGGCAGAGTCAAAGTGTAATACTTGGTGAAAATCAAGACCCAGTATACATCTCAGGTCTAAGGATAATATGAAATTCTCCTTTACTCAAAATTACTAATGATCAGGTCCATTGACTCCATGTAGTAATATTGAGAGCGGGTCAGTCCAATATTCGTATCCCACAAATATCTATGAACCTTGGCAGCAAACCTATGCTCCATATTCATTCCTTATGAATATCCACCAATCCTAGTTCATAATAGTCTTGCTTCATATTTGTTCCCACAAATGTGATCGACTACGGACTTTTAGAATAAGATAACTTATTCATGGATTAAACATGCAAAATTAGAATTTAACTCAAGATTCCATAATCATATAAAAGAGTTAAATTACAAAAGTCTTTTAAACGTAAATACAAAATAGATCAAATCCAATTACTAGAATATCGGAGTCCTAAGCCACTCGCATGACGCTCATGTTTCGGTCTTTCTAGGAGCTTCGTGAATGGATCCGCAAGATTTTGATCAGTTCCAACTTTGCGAATACATATCTTTCCTTTTTCAACTTCATCCCTTATGTAGTTGAATCTCCGCTCTATGTGCCTTGTCTTTTGGTGCGAACGAGGTTCCTTGATTTGTGCAATCGCACCCTCGTTGTCACAAAAGATTTCTAGGGGGTCTTGAATGGAAGAGACCACCCCTAGATCAGTAATGAATTTCTTCAACCATGCAGCTTCCTGAGCTGCCAATGAAGCGGCGATGTATTCTGATTCTGTAGTGGACAATGCTACCACTTCCTGTTTTGAGCTCTTCCAAGAGACAGCTCCTCCATTAAGAGTGAACACATACCCAGACTGTGATCGAGAATCATCTCGATCAGTTTGGAAGCTCGCATCCGTGTAACCTTTTATAGCGAGTTCCTCCTCACCAGATCCATATATCAGAAACATATCCTTAGTTCTCCTAAGGTATTTCAATATGCTCTTAACAGCCATCCAATGACTGTTTCCTGGATTCTGTTGATATCTGCTTGTCATGCTCAAAGCGCATGACACATCCGGTCTAGTACATATCATCGCATACATGATGGATCCTATAGCAGAAGCATATGGGATTTGTTTCATCGTCTCTTGCTCACCCTTTGAGCTTGGACATTGAGCTGAACTCAATATGGTCCCTCTTTGAATAGGTACAAAACCTTTCTTGGAGTTTTCCATCTTGAACCTTTTCAAGATCTTATCAATGTATGTACTTTGGTTCAAACCTATCAAGCGCCTTGACCTATCCCTATAGATCTTTATTCCCAAAATATAGGCAGCTTCACCAAGATCCTTGATGGAAAATCTACTTCCAAGCCAAGCCTTAACGCTTTCCATGGTTGGAATGTCATTTCCAAATAGTAGAATGTCATCGACATACAATACTAAGAAGGTAATTATACTCCCACTAGCTTTCTTATACACACAAGCCTCATCAGCGTTTTTGATGAACCCAAAACTTTTGATTTCTTCATCAAAACGATGATTCCAAGTTCTAGATGCTTGTTTCAATCCATAGATTGATTTCTTTAACTTGCATACTTTATTAGGATGTTTTGGATCGACAAAACCTTCAGGCTGAACCATATAGACATCTTCCTCAAGATATCCATTTAGGAAAGCGGTCTTGACATCCATTTGCCAGATTTCATAATCATAATGTGCAGCTATGGCAAATAATATCCTAATAGACTTAAGCATTGCCACAGGCGAAAAAGTTTCATCATAATCAACCCCTTGAGTTTGAGTGAAACCCTTAGCTACAAGTCTTGCTTTATAAGTATCCAAGTTTCCATGCATATCAGTTTTCCTTTTGAAAACCCACTTACTTCCAACAGCTTTGGAGTTGAGTGGTGGTTCAACCAATTCCCAAACTCGGTTGTCATACATGGATTGCATCTCAACATTCATGGCTTCAAGCCATTTGTCACAATCATTCTTGGACATTGCATCACGGTATGTGGTCGGTTCATCCGAATCTACCACGTAGCAACCTTCTACAAAAAATCCATATTTTTCAGGTGGATTGCTAATTCTACCAGATCTGCGAACGTTTTGTGTGTTTTGATCAACCACTTGATCACTTTCAACAACCTCTTGTTGAGTGCTAGTATCAACCAATTGTGTATCATCTTGTGATTCTTGATCCTCATCAAATTTCACTGTTCTACTATTAGTTCCTTCCTCAAGGAACTTAGTTTCCAAGAACTTACCCTTTCGAGCAATAATAACATTTTGCTCACTAGGATCGTAAAAGTAATATCCTAAATCATCTTTAGGATAACCTATAAAGATACACTTAGTGGATCGGACTTCTAATTTGTTTGGGGTGTATTGCTTTACATAAGCTTCACAACCCCAAACTTTTAAGAATGATAGCGATGGAGCCTTTCCATGCCATACTTCAAAAGGTGTCTTCTCCACTTTCTTGGTTGGAGCCATATTCAATATGCGAACAGCGGAAAGTAAAGCATAGCCCCAAAATGATAGAGGTAAAGTGCTTCTAGCCATCATTGATCGAACCATATCTAATAGGGTACGATTTCTCCTTTCAGACACACCATTATGTTGTGGTGTTCCAGGTGGAGTAAGTTGTGAAATAATTCCACAACTCTTAAGATGATCTTGAAAAACACCACTTAGATATTCTCCTCCTCTATCACTACGAAGTACTTTGATTGTTGTTTTGAGTTGTCTTTCTACTTCAGCTTTGAAGTCTTTGAACATTTCAAAAGCTTCATCTTTGTGTTTCATTAAGTACACATAACCATATCGACTATAATCGTCAATAAAGGTAATGAAGTATCTTTCACCATTCCTAGTCATTGGTCTAAAAGGACCACATACATCCGAATGTATGATACCTAATAATTCTTTTGACCTTTCAAAAGTTTTATTAAAGGGTTGCTTTGTCATTTTGCCTTGTAAACAAGATTCACATACATCAAATGAATCAAACTCATTGGTTTCTAGAATACCACTCTTGCGAAGAGTTTGCATGCGATTCTTGCTTATATGTCCAAGGCGACAATGCCAAAGATAGGAATCACCCAAGTCCTTCTTGAGTTTCTTGGTGTTGACATTATACATTGAACTACTATGTGACATACCACTTTGATCTATTTCATATATACCATTCATGGGTATAGCTTTAAAGTAAAATATGCCATTCATCAAAACATGAATATCATAATCAATAAACTTAAGATCAAAGCCACATTGTTTTAAAAGGGACACGGAAATAATGTTTCTCCTTAACTTAGGAGCATACAAAACATTTTTCAAAATTACTTCCAAACCACTTGGAAGCTTTAACATGTAGTCTCCTTGAGCTTGGACTTCAACTCTTGCTCCATTGCCCATAAAGAGACTAATGTCCCCTTTGTTGAGTTGCTTACTTCTTTTGAACCCCTGCAACAAATTGCAAATGTGAGTTCCACATCCGGTATCAAGTACCCATGTATTTGAAGAAATAACATTTAGTTCAACATATATAGTAAAGATAATACCTGAGGTTTGCTCCGCATCCCTCTTATCTTTTAACGCTTTGAGATAGGTCGGACAATTCCTTTTCCAATGACCTATCTCTCCACACTCAAAGCATGGATCTTGCGTTGCAACCTTTTGCTTCTTTTCCTTCGGTTTGTAGGGCGTGATGGCTTTCCTCTTTCCCTTTCCTTGGACGTGGCCCTTGCCCTTAGCAACACTTGCTTTGGGGTTGAAGTTATGTCCCCTTTTGCCTTCATTGATTGTTAGAACGGGTAAAACCCTTTTACCCATTCCCGCTTCGGCCGTTCTTAGCATTGCGTGAAGCTCACCAATGCTTTTGTCCCATCCATTCATGTTATAATTCATGACAAAAGTTTCAAACCTTTTGGTTAATGAGTTGAGGATCAAATCCGTAGCCAACTCATTAGACACGGGACAATTCAACCTATTAAGCTTTTCAATGTAGCTTTTCATCTTTAGGACATAAGATGAGACGCTTTGGGTTTCCTCCATACGACATGCATGAAACGCTCGAACCGTTTCGAAACGTTCCGCTCTAGCTTGTTGAAGGAACATTTCCTTCAATTGAGTTATCATGTCGTATGCCCCATGATGCTCGAAATCCTTTTGGATTTCGGGAATCATAGTTGCTAACATGAGGCAAGAGGCTTGTACCGAATCTTTGGTGTACGTGACCCAATCGTTATAAGCCTCCTCATCTTCCACGTTAGGCTCGTCGGGAATGGGATCGTCTAAGACATATGATATCTCTTCTTGCTTGAGAACTATTCTCAAGTTGCGATACCAATCCATAAAGTTATTATGGTTTAGACGATCCTTTTCAAGGATGGTTCTTAAGGATAGGTTACGGGTGTTATGGGTAGAGGTGTTTGCATTGTTAGCGGCCATCTACAAAATTTAACAAAGTTCTATTTTAGTATTATAAACAATTTTAATTATTAATACCCTTTTATACCACATTTTAAATAATAATTAAATTCTAGAATCCAACGATAAATCAAATTTCGGTTAGGTGACCTTTATCCCGTCATTTGATTTAACAAGGTAGTCAACCTTGACAATTGCAACCCTTTGCAACTTCTAGAGGTATGGGACCATTCGAAATCCTTATTTCGTGTTGGCATGTTTATCCCATCAACACCATTGGATCCCATGCTTAGGTGACCTTTATCACATGGTTTCCAATTCAAGTCGTCCTACTTGCATAAACATGTAAGATTAACATACAAGTGGTTAGGTGACCTTTATCCCACAAATATGTTAATATTACCCTAAGTATATTAGTTTGCTTGAAATGGTTAGGTGACCTTTATCCCATTTAAAGTTCCCTAATACGTTAAGTGTTATACAAAAGGATGGTGTTTAGACTTGTTTCCTTGGTAATTAAGAAAAAGGGATTTTAAGTTTTCCAATATTCTAGATTTAGGAAACTTATTTACCATGTTCTAACATGCATTTAGTAACATGGTTAAATGAAAACGATTTTCACCGGTTCTAATTATAATAAAACCATTTTTATTATAGGCGTGAGACGGCTATTTAATTATTTTATAAATACTACGTGTCACGTCAATTACCAATAATTATTAGAACCCATTTTATATGTTTGTTTTATAAGATCTATGTGACGGATTGATATCCTATATCTACCATTCAAACACAATCAAACAAGCATACAAACACCATAAGGTCAACCATAAACACGAGCCTCTAAGCGGACCACACTTGTTGGCCGAAACAAGTGTGTGTCCTAGTCTTATCCTAAGGGACATAACATGACACAAGGATGAGTGATATGCTCCCACTTGATCTTGCATCCAATGCTACAAGTGTCTCCTCTTTAATTTGTTGTGATTTCAACTTGGGCTTTTTAGTGGGCCTTGGACTTCCATAAGCTTCCTTGGGCCTAAAAGGTAAATTTGGGCTTTAATGGGCTTTGAATCCCAAATCGGCTTGTGAGGCCCAATTAACCCAAATAAGCCCAATAGGCCCAATCCACCAAAATCTTGTAATTCTTCAATTTACAACAAATATATCCTAATACATTTGGTCTAAAATAAAGAAAATTACAAACAACCTATTTACTATTACAACCATTTGTAAAAATAAATACAAGCCATAATTACTATTACATTCCAAATGAGTAATAATATAGATAAATCACAACACACAATCACAACATCCACATCGGTCTAGGCTCGGTTTGGGGACTAACTTACAAATAAATACATATCCAAATATATATTTAAAGACTAAAAAAAAAACCCCTCACGGTTGTTATTGGGCTTCGGCCCAACAAAAGTTATTGGGCTTCGGCCCAATTAAAAAAAAAAACGCCGGCCCAAAGGGCTTCGGCCCATTTTAACCTCACGGCCCAAATGGGTTTCGGCCCATTTGGCCAAAAAAACAAATTTTTTTTTTTTTTTTTTTTTTTTTTTTTGAACTTTAACATCCATATGTTAAGATCTTGGGTTTTATAAAATCTCATGCATGTTAATTTTATAAAACCAAAGGGGAAAAACTAAAAGTAAACCTATGTCCTTGTAACCGGCTCTTGATGCCAATTGTTGGGTTTTAGCATCTATTTTAGAGTATTAGTTGAAACATTTTCACTAATCTAGCAACGGAAGCATGATAATATTTACAACCTATTGTTAATTTTATGAAACATACCAATATGTAACAAGGCTAAAACCCGAAATAGGATCAATCTACAAGAACAATAGGCTAACAATATGTAAAATATAATAACTCTTTTACCTCAAAAGAGTAGGATGATATGAAGAGGAAGATGGGCTAGCCTCCAAGAGTAGGATGCCTCAAGAGGTGATACCCACGAGCAACACCGGACGAGTGTTAGGACGAGAACACGAGAAACCGACCACCCGAGCCCTCCTTCCTTTCCTTGTTTCGGCCGAACCTTAGGGAGAGGGAGAGAGGAGAGTTTTTTATTGCACTTCAATTTGAAAGACAAGACTAGTTTGCATGTGTAGCTAGTGGGTGTTTATATCAAAAAAAATGTCCAAGAGTCACAACACAATATTGGTTTGTTGGGGTGGTGGTGGGTCCCACCCAACCGGCCACACTCTCTCTTGTTTTTTTTTTTTTTTTTTTTTTTTGTTTCATTTATATATATATATATATATATAAAACTAGCCTACACTATTATAAAACTATTTTATAATCTTTTCTTAATTATTTAACCAATTAAATAATTAAATAAATAAATAATCCAAATTATTTATTTTAATCTTTCAAGTGCAATTTTTCAGAAAAACCGATTTCCTAAACTTTGTGTTCGGTATTCGTTTAAAGATCATATCTTAAACAAATACAATCCGGTGTCTATCTAGCTCGTTATTGGGTATGACCCGACTTGGATCAAGCACAGTTAGCCACATTAATCTAAATAAGTGTCTCGGGCATACGAAATTCCAACACTCCGGTCCACGTCTTGAGTTCCAACGAACCTTAACGATTGGAATTTTGCTGTGCTTGAGTGTTTTGGTTTCCCAGTCCAAAACTTCGACCGGTTCTTCAATGAAGCGCAATTGTTCATCAACATGCAGTTCGTCCAAAGGGACTACTTGGGTTTCATCGGATAGACATTTCTTCAAATTGGATACGTGGAATACATTGTGTACGCCACTGAGTTCCGTTGGTAAGTCCAGTCGGTACGCCACTGAACCAACACGTTCCGTTATCCGGTAAGGACCAACATATCGGGGGTTGAGTTTGTTTCGCTTTCCAAAGCGAACCACACCTTTCCAAGGTGAGACTTTGAGTAACACTTGGTGATTCACTTGAAATTCGAGAGGTTTTCGGCGCTTGTCGGCGTAACTCTTTTGGCGATCTCGTGCTGCTGCCATGCGATTTCGGATTTGAACAATCTTTTCCGAATTTCGAGTACCAGTTCTGGACCAGTGATTTGGCTGTCACCCACCTCTGCCCAGCAGAGAGGTGATCGAAACTTCCGTCCGTACAGTGCTTCAAACGGCGCTGCTTTAATACTTGCGTGGTAGCTGTTATTATACGAAAACTCTATCAAAGGTAAGTGAGGTTCCCAACTTTTTCCGAAATCCAACACACATGCACGCAACATGTCCTCTAAGGTCTGAATAGTTCGTTCACTTTGCCCATCCGTCTGAGGATGGTATGCTGTGCTCATATCAAGACGGGTGCCTAGTGCGCTCTGTAGCGACTTCCCAAAGTGCGAAGTGAAACGTGAATCTCGATCAGAAATGATTGAGGCAGGCACTCCGTGTCTAGACACTACTTCCTTCATGTAGACGCGAGTCAGTCTTTCCATTTTGTCCGATTACTTAATCGCTAAGAAGTGTGCGGACTTAGTCAACCGGTCAACGATCACCCAGATGGTATCGCATCCCGTCGGCGTTTTAGGTAATCCTGTGATGAAGTCCATTGAAATGTGTTCCCATTTCCACATTGGAAGTTCCGGTTGTTGCAGTAGACCAGATGGTTTCTGGTATTCTATTTTGACTCGGGCGCAAGTCAAGCATTTGCTCACGTAGGTGGCAATGTCGGCCTTCATGTTTGGCCACCAGTAAAGTGCCTTTAAGTCATGGTACATTTTATCTGAGCCAGGGTGGATAGAATATCGGGACTTGTGAGCTTCGTCCATCACTAGAGTTCTCAACTCTCCGTATCGTGGAACCCAAATCCGGTTCTTAAAATATCGGACCCCGTCCGATTTGGTTTCAAGTTGCCTGTTCATGCCCCGCATGAGTTCCGATGGAAGATTATCATCTTTCAAAGCTTCGAGTTGCGCCTCGCGAATTTGATCGGGTAAGTTGGTATGAATCGTGAGTTGCAATGCTCGCACTCGTCTGGGTTTATCTGTTTCTTTTCTGCTGAGAGCGTCGGCCACTACATTGGTCTTTCCAGGGTGGTAGTTGATGGCACAATCATAATCATTAAGCAGCTCGACCCAACGTCGCTGTCGTATGATCAGCTCCTTCTGATCGTAGATATGCTGGAGACTCTTGTGGTCGGTGTAAATGGTAAACTTGGTACCGTACAAGTAATGCCTCCATATCTTAAGGGCAAACACCACAGCTCCGAGCTCCAAATCATGGGTCGTGTAGTTCTTCTCGTGAACCCGTAGTTGTCGAGAGGCATAAGCTATAACCTTCTCGAGTTTCATCAGCACACAACCGAGACCTTGTATCGATGCGTCACAGTGTACCTCAAAATTCTCCGTTCCCTCGGGTAGGGCTAGAATAGGGGCGCTACAGAGTTGGGTTTTCAACAGTTGAAAAGCGGATTCTTGCGCGTCACCCCAATTGTACTTAGTGCCTTTGTGAGTCAAAGCGGTGAGAGGTTGAGCAATCTTTGAATATCCTTCGATGAAACGCCGGTAGTAGCCGGCCAGTCCTAGGAATTGTCGCACCGCAGTCGGAGTCTTAGGTGCTTCCCAGTTTTTGATGGCCTCTACCTTACCGGGATCGACATGGATACCATTCTCATTGATCACATGTCCTAAAAAGTGAACTTCGCGAAGCCAAAATTCGCATTTCGAGAGTTTTGCGTACAGTTGTTCCTTCTTCAATAATTCCAGAATTACCCTTAAGTGTTCCTCATGGTCAGCCTTGTCCTTGGAGTAGACCAGGATATCGTGAATAAACACAATCACAAACTTGTCGAGGTACGCCTTGCACACTCGATTCATGAGATCCATAAATACAGCTGGTGCATTAGTTAGACCAAAAGGCATTACCGAAAACTCATTGTGACCATACCGTGTTCTGAAAGCCGTCTTTGAAATATCTTCTTCGCGCACTCTTAGTTGATGGTAACCAGATCGCAGATCGATTTTCGAGTAATAACTCGATCCTTGGAGCTGGTCAAACAGATCATCAATTCGAGGTAAAGGATAACGGTTCTTGACCGTCACCTTGTTCAACTCCCAGTAGTCGATACACATGCGGAAAGTCCCATAGGGCTCCCCATGGAGATGAGCTAGGTCGGATAAAACCCTTATCCAACAAATCTTGTAACTGAGTGGACAGTTCCTGAAGTTCCGCCGGTGCGAGCCGATACGGGGCTCGTGCTATGGGTGCTGCACCGGGTGTCAACTCGATTTGGAATTCGACTTGTCGTATAGGAGGGAGTCCAGGAAAATCCTCCGGGAAAACTTCCGGAAAATCTCGCACAATCGGTATATCTTCGATTCGTTTCTCCTCCGCTGGTTTCTCGACAATATTCGCTAAAATTGCCGGATGACCCTTTCGTAGATACTTCTGTGCCTTCATGAGGGTAATGACGCTGGTGGTCATGCCGCTTCTCTCACCTCGGATCGAAATGATCTCGCCTGAAGGGGTAGTAATGTGGACTATCTTGTCGTGACATATAAACTCCGCTCGGTTCTCGGATAACCAGTTCATGCCGACCACGGCATCGAAACTACTAAGCGTAAAAGGAATAAGATCGATATCAAAAACATGACCTGACAGTTTCAACTTACATCCCGCAGGTACATGAGTCGTTACTATAGTCTTACCGTCAGCTAATTCAACAGGAAACTTAGCATCTAACGGAGTTGGAGTTAGGTCTAAGAGTTGACTAAAGGCTTTCGACACAAAACTCCTATCAGCTCCAGTGTCAAACAATACAGAAGCAAAACAATCGTTCACAGGGAACTTACCAGTCACCACGTACGGATCATTGCGGGCTTGACCCGACCCAATAACAAAAGCTCTTCATTTTCCATTGTTTCCACCACCACTGCCACTTCCATTACCTCCATTGTTGTCGTTCTGTTTCAGCTTAGGGCAGTCTTTCTTAAAATGTCCCTCTTGTCCACACTCAAAACATCCCTTGGTTGTCATGGGTGGTTTAGGAGCACCCTTTGCCGCAAGGTCTCCTCTACATTCCTTTGCCTGGTGACCCATTTTTCCGCATCTCTGACATTTGACACGGTCACACGGGCCAGCGTGATGATAGTTGCACCTGTTGCATTTCGGATATTTCCCAGCAAATCCGCTCGAACCCTGCCCGCCACCGTTGTTATTGTTGTTGTGACCCTGATTGATGAAGCTCCGAGTGAATTCGGGCTTACGGTAGTGTTGTTGCTGTGGGGGATTCGAGGATGAGGATCTGGTGTTGTCAAACTTTCTTTTTCCGCTTCTCGGGTTGCTGTGGCTGTTGTTGTCAGTACTTGGGTTGTCACGGGCTTTGATGGTTGAACCCCTATGTGGTAGCGCACCTTGGGTCACTGCTTGATCCGTTAGTTTGTGAGCTAACCGAATCGCTTATTGAATCGTGGCTGGTCTGGAAGACGTCACCTTGCCCTGAATTTGCAGTGCTAACCCATCAATATACATTTCAATCCTCTTACTCGGCGGATCCACCATCCGCGGACAGATCACAGCTAACTCGTGAGAACGGGTAGTGTAGGCTTCGATTTCTGAACCCACCATCTTCAATGACCAAAACTCGGATTCCAACTTTGCAATCTCCTCTCTCGGACAGTACTCTTCTCGCATCATGTTCTTGAACTCCTCCCAGTTCATCGCGTTAGCCAGTTCCAAGCCAAGGATCTGTACGTTCGAATTCCACCAAGTGAGGGCAGAATCCTCAAGTGTTCCAGCAGCGAATTTGACCCTACTGGCAGGGGGACAATTACACATCTCAAACGCCGATTCGGCCTTCTCAGCCCAACGCAGAAAGCCTATAGCTCCCTCAGTGCCCTTAAATGAACTGGGCTTGCAGTCAAGGTAATTCTTGAAGGTACACGTTCCAATTGGACCTCCAGCTTGGTTCTGAACATGTGCGGCTAGAGCGGCCGCCGCATGGTCGTTCAGCAGAGTTTGGAGTTCTGCTGCAGTCAAGTTGATGTTACCACGTCCGTGTCCAGCGTTTCCTCCAGACATGTAGGTGTTATCATTCTCAGATGTCATCGTCCGAGGACACCTCTGAGTGTGCCTCCGGCTCAGCCGGTACTTCCTCCGGTTCCTCTTCGGGTTCCTCCTCGGGATCTTCCTCAGGCTCCTATTCGGGATCTTCTTCGAGTTCCTCTTTAGGCCCTGCCTCAGGCTCTGCCTCAGGTTCGGCTGTGTTATGAGCAATTTGCATTTGTAAGACATCGCAACGCTCTAAAGCTATCTCAGTTCGAGTCCTTGCTACTTGGAGTTGTTCTTGCAAGTCTATCATCTCGGCTTGCATCTTTCTCAAAATCTTCATCTGTTGATCACTAGCCTCTTGCATTTCCTTCATTGCTACTGTCATTCGGGAAATTTCCTCTTTAGTTTCGGTTCCATCTTTTAACAGTCCGGAAACGTTCGCTCTCGTATAGCGCATGTAACCCAAATCACGCTCCAAACAAGAAACGACAGCTGCGAGAACTCGCTCTACAGGTTCGGTTATGGGTGGTAGGGTGTTGGGGTAAGCAGGATGGTTCGGGTGGGGTAGCGGGGGAACTTGTTCACGATAGACCATACGCCTGATCATATTAGGGGTACTAATCCCAACTAACTTCGTTTTCGTACATGCCTCCGGATAAGCGATACCTCTTCGGTGCAGGAGCTTCGAGTTCCGGGACTACACGGGGTGGCGATGAGTAAGGTAACTGTGGTTCCTTCCCATGAGCATGAGTCATCTGATCGGATAACGATGATGGTGGCGTCGACATCCTTACAGGTAAGCCGTGTATGCGCGCGTATGAGTGAAAGGGGTAAAGAGATAAGATAACAAAGACTACACAAACATATGCAGTGCGTATCATTATAACTAATGGGTCGTCGTGGTTATAGTCTAGTATGCATGCAGCTTCTAGTTCGCTATAACCAATGGCTCTGATACCAATCTGTCACACCCTCAAAATCCACTAACGGAGTTTTACCGTCAGAGGGTGTGAACTAACAGGATCAGAATCATTAGTTAAAATCAAACCATAAAAACGTTTAAATGAAAATAAGTGCGGAAGCGTAAAAACGAAAGACAAAAGTTACGTCACGCAGGACGACTTAAAAACCCAAGTAATAATAGTTAAAACATGTTTGCATATCAGAATGTTCAAAAACCATGCATGATCCTATACCGCGCGTCCGCCTCGGCTACCTGAGAATAACATACTAAAAGTGTCAACACGGGGTTGGTGAGTTCACAAGTTTATATAAAATAAAGCGTTTAGCGTTTGCGTTCAGCGTTTTGCGTTCAGCGTTTTGCGTTAAGCGTTTTGCGTTACAGATAGTGTTATGTCAATTATATATCTATAGGTAGCTAGCCTATAAAACAAGTTTTACTAAGTGTTCGACACCGAAGCTGTCTGTTTATCATTTGCCTTGCCACCAGGTCTATCACGACCATGGTATGTGTTTAGCCAAGATTACACCCACTCGACCTTTAGTCGAGTTTAGCGTTGGGTGGGGTTTGTCAAACCCAGTAGTACTACTCAACAATGACTCGCTATTATCCAATATTAAACGGTTCGATGTGAATGAAGGACTTTAGTTAACGCGTTTGCCACTTAGTCTTTACAAGTGATATATAATCTATATTAACAAAATCTTAAATGCGTTTTCGGAGTATGTTATCTCCCCCAAGTGAAAAGCGTTTGAAAACAGTTTAAAAAGGGGTAAGTGAACTCACTGTTTGCGAATAATTCCCAAAAATAAATCACCAAAGGATGCGCGTCACAGAAAAACTCTCTCTAGCGTTCTAAAACAACAAAGAGATTTTTTTTCTAAGTGTCGGAACTATTATCGAGTCTCTAGACCCGGCACATAATACCTATGCACACAATGTGTTTCGTGTTTCGTTTGTGAATCGTGTGTGACTTTAACAAGTACATTTGTGATACATTACATGTGTGAGCAACTATTTACGTGTCATGTATTAATAATGTACATCACTAGCAATTGCTCCCCGTGAGGGTAATTTGGTCAACACATAACAATTAATTAGCAATTATTCCCCGCAAGGGCAATTTGGTCAAAACACGACAATTAATTAGCAATCATTCCCCTCAAGGGCAATTTGGTCAAAACATAACAATTAATTAGCAATTACCATGTTTCATGCAACTTTTACAAAATTCAGCAACTAGTTTCTTAACGACAGAATTCTACTTGTAAAACTAGTTTATTCCACCGATCATAGCATCTCAATTAATTTACCAAAAATCATCACAAAAGCATATATGTGTTAGGTTTCCAGAACATATTTTTTTGTATTTTTATTCCATATATATTTCTCATAATGATCAATTTACCACAGCAAACTCATAACAGTCAAATTTATGCGCAACAGAAAGTTATTTGCAATTCCCGTTAAATGAAAAATCCAACAAATGCAAGACCACTTGGGTTAGGTTCCTAACTCAACAAGCCAACTTTCAGAAAAGGAACCAACCCAATTGGTCTCGTAGTTCATGAGATATAATATTTACAAAACAACCTAACAGCAGGTCTAACAACTCAGCTTTGCACAATGTTTTTGTAAAATCATAAAGGTTAACTTTTACACGTCCAAAAATTTCAAATTTATATTCTTTAGAAACTAGACTCAACCTAGTTTACTTTAGTATCAATTATCTCAACCAATTTTCACATTTACACCCGTTACAGTCAATTGAACATCAACAACACAATCTGTCCAGAAACTGTTTGCATCCAAACTCAACATATTAACTATCTATGGACCATAATCCGTTCATATAACACTCTAGACACCATAACCACTATCCATGCATATCAATTACACCATACATACATGGTTAGGGTTTTATTCGATCTCAAAATCAAAGACACAACAATTAACATGCAATAGCACCAATACTAGCTATCAATTCAACAATCAATACATCTTTCAATCAAAACAAGACACATGAACACCATCACATATAAAAATCAGACCTAGGGTTTATAATTAACCCATTAAAACGGAAATTAAACATAGAGGATGCATAGGATAGTTGTTTATACCTTCCTAGCACCTTAATCTTCAATCAAACTTGAACAATCTTGATTGTATGTGTGTGTATGAGGCCGATCGCAAGGGGGGGGGGGGGTCTAGAGGCTGCCGTCGGTTTGGGAGAGAAAGGAAGAGGAGAGTTAGGGTTTTAGGTTTATATTAATAATAATAATATAATACACTTTAGTCCCTTAACTTTCAAATGTTACTTTACTAGCTTAATTAACTAATTCTAGCACATTGAGTTAACGTTATATAACATGTTATCACATAACACATAAGTCTAACACACAATTATCACATAATTATTGTTTTGACGTTTTTCGTTTATTCACTAATCGTTTGTGTCAACTCGTTTGCGTTTCGGTGCAATTCCCGAAAGACTACACATGTAGTAAGTGTTAAGCGTCATTTAAACCCTAGTTTAAATGTAATGAGATGTGCGTTATAGATTCAGTGATCTTTAAGTTTGAATTGACAGAGTTGAGTTAACGGAGTTAACCTGAAATTGACGATTGTCACAGAATATATGCAATTAAACAATATTAAACTTAAAAATACATAGTAATACCCATGTGTAATACAACAGTATCGCACAGTAATACGTAAGTGCATTACAGCGGGTTTTTTAAGTTTTTTTATTTTTTATATTTTTCGAGTGAAGGGTAAGAAATTATAAGAATAATGTCAAATACAGAAATTTGAAAAAATATTTTTATTTTTAATTAAAAACAATTCTTTAGGAGTTTTTAAGTTTTTTCTCTAAAGATAAGTTTTCTCTTGATCCTCTATATATATATATATATATATATATATATATATATATATATATATATATATATATATATATATATATATATATATATATATATATATAGGGAAGAGTTATTCTAAAAACAAGTAGTTTCCTAGGAAGGTTAGGAATAAATCATAGCCACTGGATCATTTTAATCAATGCTTGAGATTTAAAATTAACAAAAACCGACATAGTTTTCTAAAATTACTCTTTCCCCATTATAACCGATATAGTTTCCTAGAATTGTTCTTTTACCAAAATTTATAATGACACATGTCAAAGATCTACTGGTTCTTAACATTTCTATGAAACTTCTTATTTTTATTTGAACCCTTTTCTATATATATATATATATATATATATATATATATATATATATATATATATATATATTTATAGGGTTCAAATAATATATAGAAAATGGTTCAAATAAATAAAGAGTTTCATAGGAATGGAAAGAACAAATAGATTTTTGACATGTGACATTATAAATTATAGTGAAAAAATAATTATATCTCAACCGTTGATTAACATGATCCAACGTCCTAAACTATTTACTTCTTACTAACACACTTGCGTCTATTCACACAACATCGATCATAATCTGTGTGACATGGATGGTTTTTGATGATACATGCTTGTTTTGGTGATATAGGACCTGTACTTAGCTTATATAGAAGCACGAGAACTCGGAAATTGGATTAAGAGAGCGAAAACGAGCGAAAATTGCAAAGGTAATGCCGAAATGTTCGATTACGGGCTGTTTAGGTTAAGGTTGTGTTGTGCATATTTTTAGGTAATGAAATTTTGAAGTGACATCAGGGATCATATCAGTGAGTACCTGTCCAAATTTGGTAATTTTTAGATGATCCGAGAATATTTGGCGAATTTATTACCGAGTTGGGGCGTTTATTTGGGAAAAATAATTAAAATGCTTGAAAAATTATGAAATTTTATGCAGAACTCAGATTTGGTATAATATGATCACATATGGAATTTGGGGTCATTTGGAAAAACCTATGTATGTTTTGTGCGTTCACGTTTATTTGAATTTTCAAGGTTATTTTTAGCTCGAAAATGATATTTGAAAAGATTTTTAGCTTCTATAATTGCTACAGGTTATTTTGGAAATTTTGTTGGTCGCTCAAAAATTTTGGAGGATTTTTCAGAAATCATTTGGTATAAACGGATGATTTTCGGGCTATATAAAGCATATAAAATGATTTTTTATAAATTTATAAATCTGTAAATAATTCCAAAAGTATTTTTATAAAAATCTACATATTTTATTTAATGAGTTTCTAAATTTTCATGATCTAATGATTAACAGATAATTAATTATGCTAATTGTAAGTCCCCCCGGAGCGTCGCCGATCGATACAAGATCCGCACGATGTCTAGGAGTGCGGAATCCTCCTAGACTCGTTTATTGGTGTAGAAGACGAAGAACACAGTTACACATACATAAACACACGAACAAACACAAGAACGGGATAAACGAATCTGCAGATCATTTCATATAATAATCATAACTCGTTACATACCAAACACGAAAACAAAGACACGGCCGACCCGAGGTGAGCTCTACCTCGGGCCGTCCCACACAACTCGCCCTCTCGGTTTCTCTCTCGACAATTAAACTGATCACCAAACACTCTACTTTCTGGATTCCAAACCTAAACAAGACACACATATATATATATATATAAACAACTTCGCGGGCTTGGGCCTGTAGGCGAAGTTGTTCTAACTTCGTACTTCGTTTCCGCTGAACAGAATTGCATAGCGACGGTCACAAAATGCACCAACAGACTCCCCTTTGACCGTTGCTCTCAATTCTAACAAACACGAAAAGATCATCTGTTACAAAACATGCACCAACAGACTCCCTCTTAACTGATGATCTTCTGTTTGCCCTTCAACCAGCCGTGTCTGAAACTGTCATCTAGCTTCACAAATCTACCAATCACCCAGCGTCTTCCATATCAGATCTCCCCTTCAGTGTAAGCTTCTCCGACTATATAGATTGAGGTCTTTGTAATGCATGCATCCCCTTGCCTAATTGATCATCTCAACCAATCACGTGAGTCCTTCTGACTTCACAACACCTGAAGTTGGGCTCCCTTCACAACTTCACCAACACGTCGGCATACGATAAGGTTTAATCTTCAACTACTCAACATCAAGTGATCAATTTCATCACAAAACCACCTTGACAGAATCTAACACACATGACCATTAATTAATCCGAAGCATCTTCAATCACCAGGGATAACGATCAAGAACATAAACACTTTAATTCCCGATTAAATCCAACTTGTTCCAGAATTTTCACTTTAATAAATAAGCATCACGTTTCAAGATTCAATTCTCGAACGCCTTGAAAATAACATAAATAATATGCTCTGACCGCAATCCAGTAATGACAAAAACCTTCAGTTCAATTTGACTTACTTCAGTTGGTCAACCTCGAACAACAACTATTTCATTGCCCACAAACACCCAAATATGTGTCAATATCCAGTTTCAATCAATATCCCATTCACAACCTCAATTCCATATCTAGAGTTGACACGTATTTGTTCACACGTAAGACCAAGAGATAACAAGTTTCACTCGTTGACGGAACAACGTCTTCGGTCTCACAATAATTGTGTACACCTGGCCATACAGACGAAAACTCCAAATTTTTTTTTAATTTTTTTTTTAACTTCGCCTAAAAGTCAACTTCGTCTAAAAGTCAACTTCGCCCCTCCTTAACTTCGCCTGTCCATAACTTCGCCTGTCCATAACTTCGCCTAACTGATAACTTCGCCTAAACCCTAAAATTTAAGCGACAACTTCGCCTGAACCCCATAACTTCGCCTGCAGCGGCTGTTCGGCAAAAAACGCATCAGAAACGTGCCAGAAACACCAAAACGCAGATCTCGAACCATAGCATAAGAGCCTAAGGCTCTGATGCCACTTGTAAGTCCCCCCGGAGCGTCGCCGATCGATACAAGATCTGCACTATGTCTAGGAGTGCGGAATCCTCCTAGACTCGTTTATTGGTGTAGAAGACGAAGAACACAGTTACACATACATAAACACACGAACAAACACAAGAACGGGATAAACGAATCTGCAGATCCTTTCATATAATAATCATAACTCGTTACATACCAAACACGAAAACAAAGACACCGCCGACCCGAGGTGAGCTCTACCTCGGGCCGTCCCACACAACTCTCCCTCTCGGTTTCTCTCTCGACAATTAAACTGATCACCAAACACTTTACTTTCTGGATTCCAAACCTAAACAAGACACACACATATATATATAAACAACTTCGCGGGCTTGGGCCTGTAGGCGAAGTTGTTATAACTTCTCCTATGGCGAAGTTGTTATAACTTCGCCTATGGCGAAGTTGTTCTAACTTCGTACTTCGTTTCCTCTGAACAGAATTGCATAGCGACTGTCACAAAATGCACCAACACTAATTTGAAGATTAAACAAATTCAGTTCTAACGAAAATCAGCAAGTTCGTGATTAACGAACCTGTTAGAATATCAGAACATCGAAAACGATCAAGAAGCATATTTTCGAATTAATTATGTAAAAACGAACTTTTTGTGAGAAATTCGGATAGTTTGGATAGATTGTGCGCATTTTTCTCCAAATCAAATTGAATAAACGGAAACGAGCCTCGTAGCGAATCTAGACTCCTAAATTGTGATCTTTCTTTATAGCTTAATCATTTTATCAATCAACATGTTTTCCAAAGTTTACATCCCCATAACTATTTTTTAAACGCCTAAACGAGCAACTTGGCCCAGCTGGTGAAACGGGGAAACTGATCCAAGTTCGATTTTAAATATTAGACATTAAACAACATCACAATCTAAGCTTATTGACACTTTCTGGGTGTTATAGCCACACCCAGACTAGCTATACAGCGCAGCTTAGTATAAAGATTATAATAATATTAAAATATTAATATTATTATAATATTGACTATATGTACTAAGTGATAGCAAGGGAAACGAACCCCGAGCTGACCTCGCACTGAGTGCCTACAAAACCCTGAGTTTCATAACCCCACTTTTAAACTGTTTTTACGAACTCTTGGGGGTGAAAAGCATGTTTATATATGTTATCTATCTGAAAATGGTTCAGGATATAAATTATCAGAACATTTATATATGAAAAGTCTCTATAAACATCATGATTGACTACGTGCTAATGAAAGGTGATTGGTATTGTTGATTGATACATTAAATGGAGATAGTACGAATGATAAAACACAACGAAATTACACGTGACAACATGTTTATACAAACACGTTATGTAATGTTAAACATAACTAATTTGGGCAACAACGTGGTCTGTAATGGCCATGGGGATAACGTAGTCTGTGATGATCATGGGACTATTGTGGGTGGAAGGGGGGCCACAATAGTAACAAACTAAAGTTGAGTATGGCCTATGAGCCAAGTTCTGCTTCAACTTACTAAACAAAAGTTGAGTATGGCCTATGAGCCAAGTTTTGCTGCAACTTACTAAACTGAAGTTGAGTATGGCCTATGAGCCAAGTTCTGATGCAACTAAACAGAATAACTTGATTATGACATGAATGCCAAGAAAATATTGTGATTATACATATTGTGGGCGGAAGGGGGGCCACAATGATTTGTGATACATGATAAATACTATATATATATATATATGTGTGTGTGTGTGTGTGTGTATCTGTATATACATACTATGTGGATAGGCGTTGGAAATACTATGTGTAGAAATACTAATTATTTGTGTATACACTGTGTAATGTTTGAGTTTACGTGGAACCATTGTGGGCGGAAGGGGGGCCATAGTGGTTGATTTTATGTGGAACTGTTGTGGGTGGAAGGGGGGCCACAGTGGTTAATTTTACGTGGAAAATGAAGGCATGTAGTACAAACGAACAGTCACGATTTTATCGTAATTTCAAACTTTTATCATAAATTATGCACATACATACGTACATACAAAGACACAGATGTACATATACAAACGTAAATACATTTCTTACATGCGCGCGTACATACAAACTATGACTATGTGGTACGCAGAACTGATTTCGTTAAAACTTATGAAACTCACCAACTATTCGTAGTTGACCTGTTTTTAACATGCTTTTCAGGTAATCAGAAAAGTGGAGTTATGTGTTACAGGTTTGGTTAGTGATCGATGCTGTGAGCATTTGAGTTAGAAGTAAAGTAGTTGAAGAGCTAGTTTTGATTGTATCACTTAGTTTGTAAAAGACGTTAGAACGATGTAATATATTGTAAATTAGTTAGTAATGTTTTTTTATGAACAATGTATTTGATACCGGTTGTATCTGTTACATTTCCGTTTAACGCTTCCGCAAATCGCTTAACGGGGTGTGACAATCCGTAACACGTAGCACATCATCAATTTATTTTCAATTTTGGTACACCTGAAAAGCATGTTAAAACAGGTCAACTACAAACAATTGGTGAGTTTTATGAGTTTTAGTAAATCAATTATACGTAATCATAAAAATCATAGTTTGTATGTATGTATGTATGTATGCATGACAAGCTGTATGTATGTATGTATGTATGTATGTATGTATGTATGTATGTATGTATGTATGTATGTATGTATGTATGTATGCATGACAAGCTACAGCGAAGCCTTGACTGTTTGTTCGTGTTGCGTGCCTCCATTTCCCCCCCCCCCCCCTCGCGTAATCAACCACTGTGCCCCCCCCTCCACCCACAACGTGCCCCAACTAGCTATGTCTAACACTACATAGCATGTTTGTATAATTATGTATATGTGCAAACGGGGTGAAGTCTTAGCAAAGCGTGCCGGCTCCGTTTGGGTTTGTCAAACCAGTAGTACTATTCACAAGCCACCGACTCGAAGTTAATCACTGTGTGATTGGGGACTTTTTTGTGTTAGCATTTAGATAATTCACATCATCACATGTTTTCAAGCATACAAGTGTAAACAACATGCTTTTCACCCCAAAAGTTTGTTGCACAGTTTAGAAATAGGGGCCATGAAACTCACTGTTTAGTAGGTACTCAGTACGGTATCAGTTTGCGGTTTGTTCTACTTGCTATCACTCAGATCCTATAATCAATTTATATAATATTATTATTTTATTATTATTATAGTCTCCGTACTAAACTGGGCTGTATAGCTAGTCTGGGTATAGCTGTCACGCCTAGAAAATGCCAGTAGTCTTAGATTGTGACATCATTCGATTTCTTATGTTTAAAACCGAACTTGGCTCAGTTTCACCATTTCACCTACTGCGCCAAGTTGATCGTTTATGCGTTTAGAATACAGGTATGACCACATAAACTCAGGTAAACGTGTCGGTTGATAAAATGATTGTGACGTTGTTCGATGTCTAATGTTGAAAATAGAACTTGACTCAGTTTCACCGTTTCACCTGCTGGGACAAGTTGATCGTTTACGCGTTTAGAAAACAGGTATGACCACATAAACTTGGGTAAACATGTTGGTTATTAAAATGATTAAATTTATGAAGAAATATCATAGTTTAGTTGTCTGGATTCGCTACAGGGCTCACTTCCGTTTATTCAGTCTGGTTTGAAGATAAACGCGCACAATCCATCCAAATTGTCCGGATTTCTCACAAAAAGTTTGGTTTTACTTAATTAACCGAAAACTATGATTTTTGATCACTCTTGATGTTCTGATATTCCAATAGGTTCGTTAATCATAAACCTGTCGGTTTTTTTCAAAATTGAATTTGTTTAACTTTCAAATTAGCATAAATAATTATCTTTTTATTGTTAAATTACAAAAATTTATACACTCACTAATTATAATATGCATATTTTTATAAAAATATTTCTAGAAATTTTTACTAATTTATTAATTTATAAAAATTCATTTTATATGCTATTTTTAACAGGTAAATCGCCCCGTTTATATTAAAAGATTTCCAAAAAATCCAATAATTTTTCTAAGTGATCCAAATGACTTCCAAAATAGCCTGTAAATTTCTAGAACTTAACAATTTTGTCAACATACCTTTTGAGCCAAAAACGATCATAAAAACTTGAATAAACGCGAATCTAGAAACCATAGCTAGATCTCCAATTGACCCCAAATTTTATATGTGATCATTTGGTAAATTTCTTGAGTTGTCCAAAAAATTTCATAATTTTTCAAGCAGTTTAAGTATTTTTTCCAAATAAACTCTCCCTAATGATAATAAATTTGCCAAATATTCTTGGATTGTCAAAAAATTACCAAATTTGGACAGGGGCTCATACATATTTTCCCTGATGTCCCTGAAAATTTTCATAAGCTAACAACAAGTACATCACAATCTAATACTAAACATCCCCTAAACGAGTGTTTTGGTAATACCTTTGCGGTTTTCGACTGTTTCGACCCTTTACTTGTCCGGGTTTTTGGTCTTCTAGCTAGAGTAACTACAAGTCCTATATCAAGCATGTATCATCAATATTCCAACCTTGAAATATAGGTTTTCGGTTAGGGTTTTAAACCGAACTTTTGAACCGTAAAAATTTACTTCCCCTAATTTGTGTTTATGGCCAAAAAATTATCAATTCTGATTTAAACCATGTGTAGGATCAAAAAATGTTTTTGGATACTTTTTAGGGTATTTGCATGGCTAGGATTGATTTTTGATAATCGAAGGTATATTTCTATGTAATTAAACATGTTTAAATCAAGTTCTAATGAACAAAAATGATATTTACCTTGAAGGTTTTTGGCTGGAGGGTTTGAAGAACAGCAGGAGGAAGTAAGATGATCTAGAATTCGTGACCAAAATATCTATTTACTTGCTTATATGTGAAAAATAATAAGGAGGTGGATATTCCACCTTGGCGGCCGCAAGGTGTGGGGCCCCCTTCGGCCCCACTTTGGTACATTTGCCTCGTTTTTCATGCCCGAACATGAAATCATGAGTCCAAATTTATTTCAGGTTTGGTTTTTGGCAAGAAAAATATATCAGGCATGACAAACAGCGGGAAAACAAGCGTTTTTTGGCCATATTTTTGTAAATTAGAAAAACATACAATTTGGTTGTAAAAATAAAAAATATTTTCATGGATTTCTTAAAACATCTCAGTTAAGTGTTTTGTAGGTCTTTTTCAGCTTAAAGGATGTTATGATGCTTGTTTTGGAACTAAATTTCACGTTTAAAGTCATAGTGGGTAGTTAAACGTGTATCTTTTCTTTTAACTGGTTTGGACTTGTACTAAGGCCATAATATTAATATGTTAGCTTATAATATACGCATATCACTTTTAGATACCCCCAAGGATATCAGGGTGTAACATTCCCTAACTCTACCTTTCTCTCTAGCCCGATTGGACAGCAGCAGCTCCTCCCTCACCCCATTTTTCTTTTTTTCCAGCCAAGTTTAAGGTTTGAAAACCCAATTCAAGGTTAGTTTATCATCCCTACTAGTCTTTTACAACATAATTTGTCACCATAACTCGCTTATTGGTCGGAAATCGGTTGTTATAGGCTTAACCGGTGGCTGCCCATTCAAGCATCGTTCGGGGCTGTTTTGATTGAGGCTCTTGCTCCATAATCTTCCTAGGTATGTCCAATATAACATACTTTAATATAGCGAGCATTGGTTTTCGTTTGATTGGTCAACTAGTGATAGATTGAAAACTAGTGTTCGGTTGTCTAGATTGTTAAATTGTTGCGTTTAGCGCGAGGTTTAAAAAAGAATTAACAATCAATTCAGTTCGGATAGCTTCAGTTTAATGTAAGGGCTGTTGGAAAATTATATTTTTAAGTATTGGGGCTAAATTGGTTGTTGGTTACTCAAACGGGTCGGTACAACGCGAATTCAGGTTTATTGGATAGTTGGTGCGTTGTGCTTGCGAGTTACCGACCCATCCAATTCTTGTAGTGTCGTGTGGACTTGTTGGCTGTGATTTTATCAAATTTGGTCCACACGAGGCTGAGTTGGTTGTTAAGTGCCTAAACAACTCATAAACGCGCGTATTCGTCTCATCTAGCAACTTCCGGGGGTAATTTGTATATCCTTTATCCCCGGGAATATCTAAGGGTGGTTTTGGTAAACACAAGGCCCCGGGAGCTGTTGTAATTGAAATTTGCAAGGCCGAAGCTTTAGGTAAGTCAAACCATATTAGGACGCCTCGTAGGATAAACGAGTCCATTTGGTATCCTTAGTAATTATTGTGTGTAATCCGACAGGTGTTTGAGTTGTGGGAATACTTAGGGGTTCTCTAGCTCGTGGTGATTGTGTGCCTCGTGTCAGATGAGTTCATGATGCCCCTTTTTACTCTTCTCAAGTTTTGGGCTAGCATACACACCTAACTGATTTTACTTGTTAAACTGTTAAAATGATTTCGCATAGGCTTACTTGTATGATGGTATATTTTGGGATGATATGTAAATATATGTATACACATGTGTTACTCTATGGCCTATGATTAGTGATGTTAATTAGTTATTAGTGACTAAGGATGGTTGCGTATGCATACTGTGTGTTGGTATACGGTGTGTGGTGATCTTGGCCGGGCCAAACTATACTACTCAGGTTCTAAAATCCATGTTCTCATCATCAAGCCATCAGTTCTGCAAAATATTGTGCCTCTTCTTGAATTTGAAAGCCATCAGTTCTGCAAAATAAGAAAATATGTCAGTACACAAAGTTGCAGAACTAATAATTGAAAATGAGTAGATGATAGAAGCGTCTTCAATAACCTGTTCCATAGTAATATGCGTACCTGCAAAAACAAGTAAACAATTAGTCCACAAATCAATTAGAAACCCTAATTCCGAAATTGGTGTGATGATTATCGAATAACGATGTCTTACTGAAGTCGAAAAAGAGCTAATGGCTATATTCGAAGTATAATCGAGTGAGTATTAGAGTATTCGAGCAAGCAAGAAATAACACGAGCAAAGGGGTTTTCGTCTAGGTTTAATAGAAAGAAGAAGAAATGTGTGAAAAAGTTTCTAAGTTCCCTTTTTATACCTAACGTTTGGGTGGTACAGTTGCTCCTTTTGTCGTCTAGTGCACGACAATTGTCATTTAATTCAAATTTAATGTACCTCCCTTGCTTGAGCATACAGCCAAAACAACAGCTGGCTCCCACTGTACTCGAGTACATAGTACAACCCTTGCTCGTCGTACTGGAATATAATGCTCTTGAGCACCAATATACTCGAGACAGTGTGCTCGGATAGACTTGTGATTGATGCCTTAACCAATGTTTAATGATACTCGAGGTATAGTTTGCTCGAATGTACTTAGCAAAATTCACTCAATATGTATACCTGAGACACACCTGCAATCTAACCCTACTCGACTATGCATCATGCTCGAGATACTTAGAAATCTATCATGACAATACCCTATGCTCGAGTTGCATTCTTAATAGTGTTATAACCTTTGTTCGACTCACTTAGATTGCTATAGATCAATGTGCTCAATGTACCCTTATTCTCGAAAGCCTTAGCATATTAAATCTTTCCTATGCCTGTACTCGAACGCACAACCTAAGGGTCTAGCTCACAAGTTTGCTCGAACTACTTAACTAATTGATCCAATTTCATAAGCTCGAACTTTCATACCGAAGCACCTAGCACACTTCTATGCTCGAAGACTTAGGTCTTACAAGTCATCATGAAATCATTCTCGAAACACATAACGTCACATTTTCACATCATAGTAGGTGCTCGAAAGTAAGATGCATGCTCGAAACACTTGATACCAAATTTTCATGTCATTAGAATGCTCAAAGGTAAGATGCATGCTCGAAATACATGGATAATTCATACAAGCCACATAGTATACTCGACACAATGTTATTACACTAGCAAGAAAAGTTTCTCTGCTTGAATTAAAGATGATCATTTCAACTTGATGAGTTGACCTTAGAATTTTGTTTAAGGTGAAATAAGAGATCAAAATCCAGTTCAAAATTCATTTTAATCCTTTTGGAAAGATCTTAACATGGGATCAGATTATCTAATAACTGTCACACTATTTCATTTTCAGCCTTATTATGACTTAAATCAGGTTGACATTAGGTGGAAGCACTTAACATGATTCTTATGACTTTCGTGATATGCTTAAGTTTCAATTTAATTGCTTGGGTTAGAATGGTTACACTTTGGATTTCAGGTTGTCCCTTATCTCTTCTCAAAGCTTATTCAGCTTTCTCCAATTACCCCAATTTGACTTCAACCCCCTGATGCCTTGGTCAAAATATTTATTTATTTGAGCAGTATTATATATATATATATATATATTTATATATATATATATATATATATATATATATATATATATATATATATATATATATATATATATATATCAGACTTCAAGGTTGAACGTTGGACTTACATGCCTTACATTCAGAGTGTTTTGGACTTATTTGAATGCCCCACTCTTGTAGTTCCCGAAGTGCCCCTTAAAGTCATGATAATTTATTTATAAAATATGTCACACCCCGACTAGCACAATGCGGAAGCGTAAAACAGGAATGTAACAGACACCTCTGGTATCAACAACATTGTTTATAAAGAAACATTACAAACTAATTTTCATTATATTACATTGATTTATCTTTGTGTTCAAACTAGGTGTTACAACAAAATATGTTCGTTAAACTATTCTGTTCGTAATAATAACCTTGCATCTATTCACATAGCATCGAGCACGTTCCACAATAGACAGCACGGCATCACTTCATTCCAACTTTGGTAATCTTGAAAAGCAGTTTAAAACGGGTCAACTACTGGAGTTGGTGAGTTTCACGAGTTTCAAGAAAACAGTTATGGATATTCACAAGTTAACACTTGTAATCATAATATAAGTATGTATGTATGTAAATGATGTAATTATGCTAAGCTACAGTGAATCCTTGACTGTATGTGTTGCGTGCATCCATTTCCCACGCTCAATCAACCACTGTGGCTCCCCTTTCGCCCACAACATGCCCCGGTAGCTATGTCTAACACTACATAGCCTGTTTGTATAAATATGGTCATGTGCAAACGACGCTATGTGACACGGCAACCAGGCCGATTCCGTTTGGGTTTGTCAAACCAATAGTACTATTCACAAGCCACCGGCTCGAAGTTAATCACTGTGATCGTGGGGACTTTCGTGTGTTAGCACTTAGATAATTCACATCATTACAAGTTTCAGATATGTATTCATAATCAAACATGCTTTTCACCCCAAAAGTTCGTAAAACTGTTTAAAGAGTGGGGTCATGAAACTCACGGTTTAGTAGTTAATCAGTACTGTATCAGCTCGTGGTTTGTTCGGTCCGCTATCAGTAGTTCCTATAATCAATATTATAATAATATTAATATTTTAATATTATTATAATCTCAATACTAAACTGGGCTGTATAACTAATCTGGGTATAGCTGGAACGCCCAGAAAGTGGCAATAGGCTTAGGTTGTGATGTTGTTCAATGTCTAATACTTAAAACCAAACTTGGCTCAGTTTCCCGTTTTCCCAGCTGGGCCAATTTGTTCGTTTACGCGTTCAGAAAACATTTATGGGAAAATAAGCTTGGGTAAATGTATTGGTTAATAAAATGATTAAGTTATAAAAAAGAATCACATACTGGGGTCCCGGATTAGCCACGGGGTCCGTTTCCGTTTATTCAGTTTGATTTAAGAAGAAATGCGCATAATCCACCCGGATTGTCCAGGTTTCTCATAGAAAAGTTAGTTTTTACTTAATTAGTCCAAAAATATGATTTTTGATCACTCTTGGTGTTTTGATATTCCCGCAGGTTCGTTAATCGCGAACTTGCCGGTTTTTATAAAAACTGAATTTGTTTAATCTTCAAATTAGCATAATTACTTAACCGTTAATCATTAAATTATGAAAATTTAGACACTTATCAATTAAAATATGTAGATTTTTATAAAAATATTTCCGGAATTATTTACTGATTATTAATTTATAAAAATTTATTTTATCAGCTATATTTCGCCTGAAAATCGTCCGTTTATCCCAAACAATTTCCAAAAATTCCACCAAAATTCCTGAATACTCAAATTATGTCCCAAAACAACCTGTATCAATTCCAAAATGTAAAAAGCTCGTGCAATATTATTTTCGGCCGAAATTCGGCTATAAAAATTCACACGAACGCATATACACAAAACACCTTTAGACTTCTCCAAATGATCCAAAAATTAATATGTTATCAAAATACATCAAATATGAGTTCCCAGAAAAATTTCATAAATTGTGAAGTATTTTAGCTATTTTTCCTAAATAAACGTCCCAATCTGGTAATAAATTTGCCAAATATTCTCGGATGGTCGAAAAATTACCAAATTTGAACAAGGACTCAATGACATGGTCCCTGATGTTCCTTAAAAATTTCAAGGCCTAATAATATGCAAATCACAACCTTATCCTAAACAGCCCGTAAGCGAGTGTTTCGGCATTACCTTAGCGGTTTTGGTTCGTTTCCGCCTCTCTAATTAACTTTTCAAGATCTTGTGCTCCTATGTAGGCTAGATACAAGTCCTATGTCACAAACCAAGCAAGTTTCATCAATATAACAACCCTTTAACTTAGGGTTTCGGCTAGTGCACAAAATCAAACTTTTGAACCGTAAAAACGCCGTTTCAACCCTTTAATTTGTGTTTATGACCAAAAAACAATTAAACCAGGTTCCTTACCAAGTGTATAATCAAAACATGTTTATGGACCATTTTTAGGATTTTTACATGGTTAGGAATGATTTTTAGCAATTAAGACATGTTTTTATGGTATTAATCAAGGTTAAACAAGTTTAAAACTTACTTATTTAAGTTGTTACCTTAGGGTTTTGGAAGGTTTCTAGAAAAACAGACTTGTAGCTGCTTGGACTTCAGTTTTTATCAAGTGAAATGAATAAACAAGCTTACATAACAAGTTTTATAAAAAAAAATGGGGGTGGGGTGGCAGCTACAATCGGAAGGCTTATGGGCCCATTTTGGCCCAAGTTTCTGATTCTAAAGGCCCAAAAACGAAAAGCCCAGTCCAAATTTAGTTCAGGTTCGGTTTTTGGCTCGAAAAACTTATCGGGTGCGTTAAACAGCGTGAAAACGAGTGTTTTTCGGCTAGTTTTGTGTAAAATTATAAAAACATACTATATGTTTGTAAAAATCAAAAATATTTTCACGGATCGCTTAAAACATTTCAAGTAAGTGTTTGGTAAGTCTTTTTTGGCTTAACGGATGATACAATGCTTGGTTTGTAATTATCTTTCGCGTTTAAATCTATAGCGGGTAGTTAAACGAGTATATTTTCGTTTAACTTGTTTGTTATCGAACTAAGGCCATATTACTAATATTTTAGCTTGTATTAAACGTATATCACTTATAGATGCCCCCCCTGGGATTTCTGGGTCATATCCCGACCCGTTCGGTTAATCGTTCGTTTGTTACGCAAAAAACGTTTATTTGCTTAATCGGTAAATACGTACTGAAGTGTACCTTGTTTTGGCTCAAATGTCACAAAATATAAGCTTTTTGAAGCATTTTTCTAGTTTCTTTTTCAATACCTTTCTTTTTTGCTTCATTTTTACTTTTGATTGCATTTTCAACTACATTTAGCACTCTTATATGCTCATATATATTTTTCATAAATTGTTTTTGATAGACCAAAACAGCAACGGGCTCGTGTATGATTAGATAATCACCTTTCTGCCTATCATACGGAGAGATGTGTAAGGAGACATACCTTGGTCTTCAAATGAATCACCACATCAAACTTGGCATGATTAGTATGTTTGTATCACTTCCGTTACTACACTCTTGAGAAGATGCCACACGAATTATCAGTTTACTGAACAGAAACCTTTTAAGCTTCTAATCCATGGATTAGGAGATTAGACAATATACTATCATTTCCCAATGTTAGTTGGATTCTATCTCCACAGAAAACAGTGTTTAGCTTCTTTGAAGCTTGGAACTTGGATAATATTATCATTTCTCTTATGAGATATCACCGAAAACAGTGTTGCTTAGTCAAAAACATTTACCATTTTCAAAACTATTTCCTTTTGAAAGTTCAATTGAAAAACATTGATTTTGAAAGCAGTGTTGTAAGTTAAGCACATTTAACGAGCACACACTATTACAATATCAAACACATTCATCCAGACAGTAGAAATCATTCAGATAATCACAGAAGTCTGTCGAGCACGCTCAGAAATTTATCGAGCATACTCGAAAGTCTATCGAGCAACCTTAAGATCTATCATTTCAATGCTTGTGCTCGAAAGGCTTAGCTGCGTGCTTGATCAGTGGACTTGTACTTGGAATACTTAGAAAGTTTTCCATAACACATTTCCATGCTCAACCACAAGTAACACAACATTTATGCTCGAGTTACTTGAGAAACCTCAAGTATGGTTTGTTTGTGCTCGAAGAACATCAAACACACCATAAAAACACAGAGTTATGCTCGAAATACTCGGAAAAGTTTTCAAGACAAAATTCTATGCTCGAGAAACTGAGCTATGACATCTGTGCTCGAAAGACTTAGAATAGTCTTACAAGAACCTTTGCTTGTGCTCGAGGAGCAACAAGCACAATATCAAGCACAGACTCATGCTCGAAGTACTTAGAATCATAGAAATACACCATGGAAGCACAGATCAAAGTACCCAAAGCTGTAATTAGCAATTTCAACAAGATTTTCATACAAGAACAGTCACATATATGATTCATGCAATTAGAATAATCAGTTAAGCATAGCAAATCATCATGCAAATATTCAAAGTGAGTAACACAGATAATCAATAAGCACCTCACTTAAGCACACATCCTAAATCCAACTTCATCAGCATTTATCATTCCTAGGCATTTTAATAGAAAATGAAACCTGGTTTTATCGAAAAGTTTAGTAAATAAATCAGCCAAATTATAAGATATATCTACTCTCTTCATTTCTATTAAACCTTTTTCCTGACAGTCCCTAATGAAATGATGTCTAATTTCAATGTGCTTAGTCTTAGAATGTTGACTGGATTCTTAACAATGAACATAGCAGCAGTATTATCAATTAAAATAGGAGTAAGTAAGAAATTTAGGCCATAATCCAGCAGTTGGTTTTGAATCCACAAAACCTGTGCACAGCAGGCAGAAGCAGCAATATACTCAGCTTCAGCAGTAGAGATTGACACTGTAGTTTGCTTCTTGCATTGCCAAGACACTAGCCTGTTCCCTAGAAACTGGCAACCTCCAGAGGTTGATTTTCTACTCATATTGCAACCATCATAATCACTATCTGTATAGGCCATCAAGTCAAAGGAAGGGTTCTTTGGATACCAAATCCCCAAATCTGGTTTTACCTTTAGATATCTGATGATCCTCTTAACTGCTAACATATGTGAGACCTTGGGGTTAGCTTGGAATCTTGCACAGACACACACAACAAACATAATATCTGGCCTAGATGCTGTAAGATACATTAGTGATCCTATCTTGGCCCTATATTCATGCTGGTCCACCAGCTCGCCCTTCTCATCAGGTACCATTTTCTCATGTGTGTCCATTGGTGTAGACATTGTCTTGAAGTCTTGGCACTTGAACTTGTTAAGAATCTCTTGTACATACTTTGATTGATTAATGAAAATTCCATCAGCTTTCTGTTGCACCTGAAGTTCAAGGAAGAAATTCATTTCCCCTATTGAGCTCATCTTGTACTTTGATTTCATTACTTGCTCAAACTCCTTGCACATTTGTTCATTTGTAGAGCTAAATATAATGTCATCCACGTACACTTGCAACAGCAGCAGATCCTTGTTCCACCTTTTGTAGAACAGGGTCTTGTCAATAGCTCCTCTGAAGAAGCCATTTTCCAACAAATGGTTTGACAGCTCATCATACCAAGACCTTGGTGCTTGATGCAGTCCATACAGTGCTTTGCTGAGTTTGTAAACCTTGTTGGGATGAACTGGGTCTTCAAATCCGGGTGGTTGAGTGACATAAACTTCTTCATAAATCTTTCCATTTAAGAATGCAGATTTTACATCAAGTTGATAGACTTTAATGTTCGGTGGTGCTGCATATGCCAGAAAGATCCTGATAGCCTCTAGTCTTGCAACTGGAGCAAAAACTTCTTCAAAGTCCACTCCTTTTTCCTGTAAGCATCCTAGAGCCACCAATCTTGCTTTGTTCTTGATCACTATGCCTCTTTCATCTTTCTTGTTCCTAAACACCCACTTTGTTCCAATAGCAAACTTGCCACTGGGCTTGTCAACCAAGTCCCATACATGTAAGTTTCTGAATTGGGATAACTCTTCCTGCATAGCTTCTACCCAGCTGTTGTCTTTTAATGCTTGATTAATGTTCTTTGGTTTAACTAGGGATAAGAAGTAGACATACAGACAGATGTTTGCCTTTTCAGAAGAGCTTCTAGTTACTCTTTCATGCAAGTCTCCTATTATATTCTCTACAGGGTGATTTCTTTTAACAGAGGTAGTTTGTACAAATTGTTTTGCAGACATGTCTGTCTCAAGATTGGTCATATTTAAATTAGCACATTCACTTTCAATTCTCTCTTGAGCTTCATCATTTGCTTGAACTTGATTAATCTCTGATGATGATGCTTCATTTTACCTAAATTGTTGATAGTCAAACACAGACTGAAACCTGTCTTCAAATTGATTTATCCCTTCAGGCTGTACAGGTTGTTGACTTTGAATGGGTTCACTCTCTACTTCACTTGGACCTTCATTAGAAACTTCAATTGCTGCATCTTGTTCATTCATCTCAACTTCAGCAGTTTGTTGGTTGCTTCTTTCAAAGTTAAATCCATTTGTTTCAGGAGCAACAGATGACCATAGCTTGTCCAGATCAACTTGCTTTTTTTTTTTCCTTTATCTTTAAAGCTGGTTCTGTATATGCTGTCATCCATATCTTCATTGTATATTTTGAAAGATTTGATCATCTTTTCCAAGTCAAAAATCCATATGGGTCCTTTAACATTGTTAAAGTGGTTTTCATTTAATATTATGTCTTATGACTCAATGACCACCATGTGCTCCTTCACATAGACTCTGTAAGCCTTTGAATGAGATGAGTAGCCCACAAAGAAATATTCCAGAGACTTTGACTGGAATTTGTTTAGGTAGTCCTTTGTATTCAACAGTGAGCATCTGCATCCAAAAGGCTTTAAGAACTTCACATAAGGCTTCCTTTTGAATATAACCTCATATGGAATCTTATTTTGAGCCTTGTTTAGTAGAACCATGTTCTGCACATAAAATGCAGTGTTGATTGCTTCTGCCTAAAAAGTGACTGGCAAATTTGCATCAGCAATCATGGTCCTTGCAGCTTCAATCAATGTTCTGTTTCTTCTTTCTGCAACACCATTCTGTTCAAGAGTTCTAGGTGCACTGTATGGTTGAAATATTCCCTTAGAAGTGCAGAATTCATCCATAATTCCATTCTTGAATTATGTTCCATTGTCACTTCTAATGACCTTGACCTTCCTCTCAAGCTGATTTTCCATCTTCAACACATAGGTTCAGATCAATTCTGGGGTTTCATCTTTGCTACCCATGAAGTATAGCCAAGTAAACCTTGAGTAATCATCTGTGATCACTAGGAAGTATCTCTTCTTTCCAATACTTGGAACACTTACTGGACCAAATAGATCCATGTGTAACAGTTACAAGACCTCATCAATGGTGTTTATCATTTTGCTCTTATGTGAGGATTTATGTTGTTTCCCTTTAAGGCAAGATGTGCATTTTTCTTCTAGCTTGAACTCTCTTATGGGAAGGCCAACAACATGTTCACCTTTCACTAGCTTGTTCATGTTCTTCAAGTTGACATGACACATCTTCCTATGCCACAGTTTGGTCTCATTCTCAGTGGCTTTGGAAACAAAGCATGAACCACCTCTAGATATAGCGGTGTTCATTATTAGCTAACAGAGGTTGCCATTTCTTGGGGCCATCATCATGATCATCTCAGTTGGAATCACAAACTCAGGCTTCAAAATCAGGCAGTGTTCATCATTAAAGGCTACCTTGTACCATTTATCACAAACTTGAGAAATACTTAGTAGATTGTATTGTAGTCCTTCAACATGCAGCAAATTCTCAAAGGATACTTTGCCATTGGTGAGTGTTCCTCTTTCAACAATCTTCCCTCCATTTTCATCACTCCTAAAAGCAACTGGCCCTTCATATTTTCTTTCATTGTTGATGAGAGCACTCTTGTCACAGGTCATGTGCCTGGAACATCCACCATGTACCATAAGTCATTCTTGTTCAAGGACCGTTCCTGCACATTTGAAGATTCAGGCTTGTCTTGCACTATGGCCATAAATGCAACATTTGCCTTATCAATCTCAGCTGCATGGTTGCTCTAATCAAACTCCTCATCCAAAGGCACCCTTGTTACTGTAACATTTCCTTGATCCCTAACTTGATTCACATTGTTCTGATTAACTCTGTTCTGATTAGTATGAATATGCATTTGGTTGTTTCTTTGGGGTTGAAATGTTTGTTGCTGGGGTCTATTCGGATTTTGATAGGGGTTTTGGTTGGTAATCTAATTTCACTGGTGCTGGAAGTTCTGATTCTGATTTTGATAGAATTGGTTCTGATTCACTAGGTTACTAACTTTCTTTGGCATGTTGTACTGTCTATTAAAATGTCCTAGTTGTTGACAATTATAACAGATGTCTTTTGACTTATCAAAGCCAATTTTCTCATTTGGTCCATTAAAGCTTGTTCTTCCAGTTCTGTTATACAATCTTTTGCTTCTCACAGCTAATATAGCTGCCTGCCACTTTATGTCCATGTCTTCCAAGTCATCAGCATCGATTTGCTCATGATCTTCCTGCACAATACTTGTGTTGATCAGGTTCTTGGCGACAAAGGCATGATATGACTCAGTAAACATAGAGAACAATGCTTGATAGTCTGTTCCATGAGCATTATTGTTCTGCATAAATGTTGATTGCCCATTTGCTGTAGAGGTAGTATCATCTTCAATCAGCTGAACATTAAATCTTGACTGGCCACTACATGTTGAACTTGTCTTGGATGGCTCTTCAATAATAGGATGTTGGTTTTTGATTGAGAGCTTGACCATTGGTGCTACAAGAGCATTGTTCACTTGAAAATTTGGCTTGTCCTCTCTAATCATATGATTTTTCGATCATCTCATGTTCTGCAGCCTTGAGAAATGCAATCACATCATCCAGCTTAAAGTTGGGGAAACTAGCTTTATCCTTGATAAACTTGCTGGCAGTGTACCATTCACCGGACAAAGATGATAAAAGCTTTTTGTTCAGCTCAAAGTCAGAGATCTGCAGATCAGTTGTTCTTATGTCATTTACAATCATCATAAACCTCTGCAAAACTGATTTTAATCTTTCTCCATCTTTAAACTTGAACTTGTCTAGCTGTTGCTTCAGTCTATCTTTCTTGATATCTCTTAGTTCAGTATTTCCTTCAAACAAGTCGATGACTGCATCATACATACCCTTTGCGGTTTTATGATGATTGACAGTTGTCAAAATTTCCCAATAAAGAACTAACATTAGCATAGACAAAGCCTTATCGTCCCGTTTCTTCATTTTTAGCTCAACAGTGGTATTGTTGTTCGGAGCTGTTGAAGGAACATAGTTTCCTTCAGTGATGGAAGTCCAAAGCTCTGGGTCGTTGTAGTTTACAGCTGCTTCAAAGAGCACCTTCCATTTGATGAAGTTTTCTTGTCCAAGAAATCTTGGAATCTTGTTGGTAGAGACTTCTTGGTCTTCCATTTCAGCAGATCTGGGATTTGCAGTAGAAAAACAGAGTAAAGCTTAAAGCTTTTTCACAAACCTTCTGTCCCGTGGCCATCAGCGAGCTTCCAAAGCTTTGATACCACTTATCAGGACCATGAGTTGGGTGAAGCCATAGAAAAGGCTGACAAGAACACACCAACTCTGTAACCCAAAGCCCTATTGAATATCCCAGCGGAATCAGGATATCCAACAAGTGGGAATGAAGGAGTGAAAATAACAAACATGAAATGATAACAAGTAATCAATAAGAGCACATTCAAAGACAAAGATTCACTGTATTAAATAGTCATTATGAAACAGTAAAAGGAATGTCTAGGGTTTCGTGCGTGACGGCGGCGGCAGTACAAGGAAATAAATAGAATATTCCTTTAGAATGTTTCTTGTATTCTGTGCGTCGTTATCCGTATCCGTGCCCTAAATGGAAACCTAGGACCCTATTTATAGACCCTGACATTCCTTCTAGAAGTTCCTAATCATTACATAATGAAATACAAAATAATACAAGTGTTGAGTCCTCGAGCAAGGTAACAATCTTTCTCGAGCATACTCACTATGCTAGGTATGCTCGATGATTGTCCTTGAGCATACTTTACTTAGAATATCTTCAGTGAAGATATTCTCCTCCAGCAAGCTTCATTACTCTTGACTAATCCATGCTTTGCTCGAACTAGTCCATTGAGCAAGCTCATTCTTCTTGATGCCTTCAGTCTTCTTATTCAGCAATCTTTAGCATGCTCGGATGTAAATCTTGCTCGGGTAACTGAACTGTGCTCGAAGTCCTAGCTTTGATTATGTGACATCTTCTTATTGGATCCATGCTTGTCCCCATGTGCTCGATCATCCTGTGCTCGTAACACTTGGTTAAAACTTGTATGATCAAGTTGTTTGCTCGATTGGCAATCCATGCTCGATAGAAGAACACTCTTGCTCGTTGAAGTGTAGCTTGCTCGAAGACTTAACACTTAGAAGAATCAACCATTTAAGGTTCTGAAGACCTTGCTCGAAGTAGTAAGACCATGCTCGATCGTCTAGGCTTGCTCGAAGTCCATACTTAGCCGTTTCCATAGGAGGTTGAGAAGATTCCAATATTCTTGTCAAAAATCCGACCTAACAGATAGGCAGTAGAGGTACGATGAGTAACCCCATAACGAGCTAATGCCTTCTCCATGACGGTATTACAAAAATGGGTGCCCCGATCACTAATAATAGCTCTCGGAGTACCGAAACGAGTAAACAACTTCTTGAGGAACCTCACAACAACTCGTGCATAGTTCGTGGCCAATGCTTGGGCTTCCACCCACTTCGACACATAATCAATCGCCACTAAGATATACTTATTACCGTTCGATGTGGGAAACGGTGCCATGAAGTCGATACCCCAAACATCAAAGATTTCAAGAATTTGTATGGGGTTTTGAGGCATCTCATTCTTGGATGAAATATTACCTGTTCTTTGGCACACATCACAAAGCTTCACAAACTCCTCAGCATCTTTAACAAATGTCGGCCAATAAAACCCACTATCTAACACCTTTGGCGCGGTCGCATGCGTACCATGATGACCTCTAGTAAACCCTTCATGAACATGCTTGAGAAGATCCCAACCTTCTTCTTTCCTCACACACCACCTCAGAATCCGATCACCGCCAATCTTGACCAAAAACGGATCATCCCACACATACCTATTCACATCCCGGAAGAACTTCCTCTTTTGTTGCGTAGTCATACCCTCCAGCATAAAACCTTTAGCCAAATAATTAGCATAATCAGTGAACCATGGCATACCTTGCTTCTTAGCCGCAACAAAGTCGATCGACTCGTGAGGAAATGTGTCTCCAATCTCCTCCTCACGCAACTCTTCTCTCCTTGGATCCTCTAAACGGGATAGATGATCGGCCGCTACGTTTTCTGACCCCTCTTATCTTTGATCTCGATGTCAAACTTGGAAAGTAGAAGAATCCACCTTATAAGAAGAGGCTTCGCGTCTTTATTTTGAAAGACAAAATGCAAAGCTGCATGATCAGTGAAAACGGTGGTTTTCAAAAGCACGAGATACGAGCGGAACTTGTCAAATGCGAAAACAACGGCTAAAAGTTCCTTCTCGGTGGTGGTGTAGTTCTCTTGGGCATCATTCAACGTCTTGCTCGCATAATAGATGGGGTGAAAATGTTTTTCTTGCCTTTGCCCCAAAACCGCTCCAACAGCATAATCAGTAGCATCACACATGAGCTTAAACGGCAAGCTCCAACTGGGAAAACAAAGAATGGGAGCACTAACGAGTTTCTCTTACAAAAACGTAAACGCCTTCACACACTCATCATCAAAAACAAATAGGCACATCTTTCTCGAGGATTCGGGTCATTGGGTGGGCAATTTTGGAGAAGTCTTTGATAAATCACCGATAAAATCCCGCATGGCCTAAAAAACTCCTAATCGCCTTCACATTCGTCGGTGGAGGAAGTCTACTTATAGTATCAATCTTTGCCCGATCCGCCTCAATACCATCTCTCGAGATCTTATGACCCAACACGATCCCTTCGGTCACCATAAAATGGCATTTTTCCCAATTCAACATCAACTTTGTCTCAATACACCTTTTCAACATCTTCTCAAGATTAGCCAAACAATGATCGAAAGAATTACCGTAAACGGAAAATTTGTCCAAAAACACCTCCATGGACATCTCTATCATATCCTAAACGATGGCCACCATACAACGCTGAAAGGTGGCCGGAGTGTTACATAGTCCAAACGGCATGCGACGGTACGCAAATGTGCCATACGGACATGTAAAAGTCGTCTTCTCTTGATCTTCCGGTGCAATGGGAATTTGAAAACAACCCGAAAAACCGTTAAGAAAATAATAAAACTGCTGACCTGCCAAACGATCCAACATCTGATCAATAAATGGCAACGGGAAGTGGTCCTTCTGGGTGGCATCGTTCAACCTTCGATAATCAATACATATTTTGTGTCCGATTTACTATAAAGAAGATTGGAATCTTCTCAACCTCCTCAGGAAACGGCTTAGTATGGACTTCGAGCAAGCCTAGAAGATTGAGCATGGTTTTACTACCTCGAGCAAAGTCGTTGGAACCTTTAGTGGTTAATTCTTCTAAGTGTTAAAGCTTCGAGCAAGCTACACTTCAACGAGCAAGAGTATTCTTCTATCGAGCATGGATTGCCAATCGAGCAAACAGCTTGATCATACAAGTTTTAACCAAGTGTTACAAGCACAGGATGGTCGAGCACATGGGGACAAGCATGGATGCAATAAGAAGATGTCATGTGTTCAAAGCAAGGACTTCGAGCATTGTTCAGTTCCCTGAGCAAGCTAAAGATTGTTCAATAAGTCTTAAGGACAAAACTGAAGACATCAAGAAGAATGAGCTTGCTCGATGGACTAGTTCGAGCAAAGCAAGGAGTGGTCAAGAGGGATGAAGCTTGCTGGAGGAGAATATCTTCACTTAAGATATTCTAAGTAAAGTATGCTTGAGGACAATCATCGAGCATACCTAGCATATTGAGTCTGCTCGAGCAAGAGATAAACCTTGCTCAAAGACTGCTACACTTGTATTTATTTTGTCTTTCATTATGTAATAAATAGGGATTCTAGAAGGAATGTCAGGGTCTATAAATAGGGTCCTAGGTTTCCATTTAAGGCACGGATAACGACGCACACACTATGAGAAACATTCCAAAGAATATTCTATTTGTTTCCTCATACCGCCGCCGCCGTCACGAAACCCTAGACATTCCTTTCACTGTTTTATTAAATGATATATTAAATACAGTGAATCTTTGTCTTTGTTTGTGTTCTCATTGATTATCTGTTATTGTTTCATGTTTACTATATCACACATTCGTTCCCACTCGTTGAATATCCTGATTCCGCTGGGATATTCAATAGGCCTTTGGGTAATTGAGTCAGTGTGTTCTTGTCAACCTTTCTAAAGTTTCACCTGACTCACGGTCCTGACAAGTGGTATCAGAGCTTTGGAAGCTTGCTGAAGGCCACAGGACTAAAGGTTTGCGAAAAAGCTTGAAGCTTTACTCTGTTCCTCTACTGCAAAGGTCAAATCTGTTAACATGGAAGACCATGAAGTTTCTACCAACAAAATTCCTAGACTGCTTGGAGAAGAAAATTTTATAAATGGAAGGTGCTCTTCGAAGCCGTTGTAAACTACAACGACCCAAAACTTTGGACTTCTATCACAGACGGAAAGTATGTTCCTTCAACTGCTCCGAACAACAATTCCACTGTTGAGCTAAACATGAAGAAAAGGGACGACAAGGCACTGTCTATGCTGAAGTTAGGTCTGTCTTGGGAAATACGGACAACTGTCAACCATCACAAAACAGCTAAAGAAATGTATGATGTAGTTATTGACATGTTTGAGGGAAATACAGAACTGAGAGATATCAAGAGAGATAGACTGAAGCAACAGCTAGATAGGTTCAAGTTTAAAGATGAAGAAAGACTAAAATCAGTCTTGCAATGGTTCATGGTGATTGTTAATGATATAAGAACAACTGACCTGCAAATCTCTAATTTTGAGCTAAACAAGAAGCTTCTGTCATCTTTGTCTGGTGAGTGGTATACAGCCAGCAAATTTATCAAGGAAAAGGCAAATTTCCCCAACTTTAAGTTGGATGATGTAATTGCATTTCTTAAAGCTGCAGAACATGAGATGATCGAAAACCACATGATTAGAGAAGATAAGCCTAGTTTTCAAGTGAACAATGCCCTTGTTTCTCCAATGGGAAATCTCTCAATCAAGAATTAGCAGCTAATCATTGAAGAGCCATCTGAGACAAATTCAACATGTGGTGGTCAGCCAAGATTTAATGTTCAGCTGATAGAAGATGATGTAGCCTCAACAGCAAGTGGACAATCAACATTTGTGCAGAACAATACAACTCAAGGAACTGACTACCAAGCTTTGTTCTCTATGTTTACTGAGTCATATCATGCATTTGTTGCTAAGAACCTGATCAACACAAGCATTGTGCTGGAAGATCTTGATCAAATCGATGCTGATGACTTGGAAGACATAGACATCAAATGGCAGGCTGCCATGTTGGCTGTGAGAAGCAAGAGGTTACACAACAGAACTGGAAGATCAAGCTTCAGTGTACCGAATGAGAGAATATGTTTTGATAAATCAAAAGTAATCTGCTACAACTGTCAACAACCTGGACACTTTGCAAGAGAATGCAACATGCCCAAGCAAGTTGGAAACCAAGTGAATCAAAATCAATTCTACCAAAATCAAAATTAGAACTTCTAGCATCTGAGAAATCAGATCACCAACCAGAACCCCTATCAAAACCAAAATAGACCCCAACAACAATCCTTTCAACCCCAAAGGAACAACCAACTGCAGATTCACAATAACCAGAGCAGAGTCAATCAAAACAATGTGAATCAGGTTAGGGATCAAGGGAACGTTGCAGTAACAAGGGTGCCTCAAGATGGGGAGTTTGATAGGAGTAACCACGAAGCTGAGATTGAAAAGGCAAACGTTGCTTTTATGGCCAAAGTGCAGGACAAGCCAGAATCTTCTATTGCGTAGGTACATTCTGATATTTCAATTTCTGATCTTCTTATTACAATTGAGGAACTCAATCAGGAAGTTGGAAAATGGAAGACTGAATATGGAAGAAAGGAAGAATTTTTGAATGTTTATGAAACCAGTGAAGCAACCTATGAGAATCAAATTAAGGGACTTGAAGAAGATTATATGCAAGCATACAGAACCCAATCAAGAATGACAGTTGAAATTGAGGGTTTGAAAAAGTTGTATGCTGAAGAGAAGCTGAAAAATGCTGATTTGTTAATTCAAATGGAACTCTTGAAAAACCTTGTGTCTACAGGAAACATAGTGGGATTTGTGGACAAAATGACAGAAGAAGAGAAATACAAAAAGGTGCCACCACCTTTTTGTGACAGTTACCCACTAAAAGTAGACAAGGAAAGTAGAAATGAATATTTGAACAATTTAAGAATGTGTTTGAAGACAAAGCTGAATTTGCAAAACAATATGAAGATGTGATTGTTGATGAAAGTGGAGAGTTTGCAATGAAGCAGAATGAGAAACCAAAAGTCATGAAGGAAAGAAGGAAGGATGGTGAGAAGAAATGGAGTAAATATTCAAGTGAAGAGAGTAATTGCAGCTGTGGTAGTACCAAGTCGTCTAAGGGTAAGAAGAAAAAAAAGGGATCAAACAAGAAGAAAATGAAAAGATTCCTCTACTGCCAAAGATAACTCCCAAAATGAAGAAACACTATGAACAGATAAGAAAAGAACATGTGGTGTTTGACATTTGTGCAAGACCACAGCAAGAAATCAAGAAAAGAAATGAAGTGACAAAGAAATCCTCATATGATCAGTCCCATCCTCCAATATATTCAGTTTTCTCTAATCATGAACTGTTTAATATTGGAGATGTGGAGTATGTACCAATGAGAAGATTTGTTGCAGAAGAAGAAGGAAGCTGTTCAAAACTCCTATCCAAGTTGAAGCAAGTGTTTGTTAAAGAGAAATATCATCTGGAGCCTGATCTGAACAAACCAATCAAAATGGACTTCAGCAACTCTCTATGTCCAAAAACATCCCCAGGCTTTGACTTCCCCAAAACCAAGTGACAGAATTAAAGACAAGTAATTGCTTGAAGATATGGGGAGCTATAACAAGGTATGGTGCAAGAAGTGTGATGCTTATGGTCATCACACTGATTCTTGCTGGTTTGAAGAAGAAGAGTTTGTAGTTCCTGATATGGTTTGTGGCTTCGACATGAAAGGGTACAAGCAGATGTATCAAAGATATCTGAATGAAGAAAAGAAAAGTTCAAGTGATGAAGAGAAAAGATCAGTTTCGAAAAGACACTGAAACAAGTTTTGAAAACCTAAGGATGATACAAAAGCATCAAGCAAAACCTGTAAAGAACAAAAGGTCAAATGACAAAAGAAAAGCCAAAATGAGACCTGGTGTTCTTAATGGGGATGAAAGTTCCTGATGACGCAGGGTTATGAACCAAGAGGGTTTCAGTGGAAGACAAAGAAGGAGTTGAATGAACAGAAAGACTATGTGAATGAACAAAATGAAAATCTTATCATGTCACAAGTTGTGAATGTTGGGTCAGACTCAGACTCAGAAGAAGAATGTGAAGTTATCTATGAAGATCCACTTCCACTTCCAGTTCCAACTCCTGATGAATCTTCACTTGAATCTGAATTGCAAACTGATGCAGTTTGTGAATCAGAATCCAACTGATTCTCTTTTGTGTATATGTGCAGGAACAGTCCTTGAATAGTAATGACTTATGGTACATGGACAATGGATGTTCCAGGCACATGACCTGTGACAAAAGTGCTCTAATCAATTATGAAAGAAAGTATGAAGGTCTAGTTGCTTTTGGGAGTGATGAAAATGGAGGGAAGATTGTTGGAAGAGGAACACTCACCAATGGCAAGGTATCCTTTGAGAAAGTGCTGCATGTTGAAGGACTACAATACAATCTACTCAGTATTTCTCAAGTTCATGACAAAGGGTACAAGGTGGCCTTCAATGATGAACACTACCTAATTCTAAAGCCTGAATTTGTTATTCCAACTAAGATGATCATGATGATGGCTCCAAAAATGGCAACCTCTATGAACTGAGAATGAACACTGCTACATCTAGAGGTGGTTCATGCTTTGTTTCCAAAGCCACTAAAAATGAGACTAAACTGTGGCATAGGAAGATGTGTCATGTCAACTTGAAGAATATGAACAAGCTAGTGAAAGGTGAACATGTTGTTGGCCTTCCCACAAGAGAATTTAAGCTTGAAGAAAAATGCACATCTTGCCTCACAGGGAAACAACATAAATCCTCTCATAAGAGCAAACTGATAAATACCATTGATGAGGTCTTGGAACTACTACACATGGATCTATTTGGTCCAGTGAGTGTTCCAAGTATTGGAAAGAAGAGATACTGTGTTGATACATGTTTTATACGTCTCGGTCTTTATCATCTGATATGTAATAGTTTAGTATTATAGGGGTTTTAATGTAAATATGCCATTCGCCTAATTGTAAGACACATTCGTTACGGAGTAACGAATTGTTGGTGCATAATGCCAGTAGTTCATAGTCTAGTGTCTGTAATATTTAATTATGTTTTGTATGTTTAAGCGAAGTTACTGACAAGTTCGCTTAACAGGCGAACTTGTTAGTCAAGCGAAGTTATGGACATCTTCGCCTGAACATGCCAGGCGAAGTTGTCGTGTATTTATATACCTAGCTTACGGCTTAGTGAAGTACCAATTAGTTGTTCGTTTCAGTAGTTTATCAAGTTCATTGTAACGTGAAGACGAGAGTCTGTAATAGTGATATCGTATCACGTGTTTGAGTTATTATATAACGTGTGTTCGTTTCGTGTGTTCGTGTGATTCGTGTTCTATACTCGTAACGATCTACGCAGGGATTCCGCACCTGAGTTGATCGAGATATCTCGTGCGATCCGTCCAGTGAACCTACACGAATGGGTCACATTCGTTAACCCAACTTAACGAATGGAACATAACGAATGAAGGCTATTCACTATGATAATGTATTAACGAATAAGTTTGTTTATTCGTTAGGTTAATGTAATGAATGACCCATTCGTTAAGTCTATCTTAACGAATGAGGTCATCCTCTATAAATACCCCAGTAATCTATTTCTAATTAACAGTTCTGATTATTTTCCGCTTACCATCTCGTTACGCTGCCCAAATTCACTCTTGATACACACACTACATAGTAACGTAATCAGGCTTAATCGGATACCAGATCAACGATGAACTCGATGTAATCATGAGATCTAGATCAAAAGCTTGGTTAAATGATGTGTTGTAAAACACACGTATTTTCCGCACGCTTTTTCTACGTATTATATTATATTTTATATGTTTTAACTTGTTTTAGATAGGTTTTACATACATTTATTAATCTTGTAGGTTTTGGGTGAAAGGAAGAAAGAAACCGAGCTTTTGGAGCAGTTTATGAGCATTTTACGCATACGTTTTCAGTAAACGACTCAAGGCCCGACCCGTATGCATCATGGAGGCCCAAGACCCTATTATATTATAACATAAAAAAAAATTAAAAAAACCCTAGACTGCTACTGTAGCTGCGATCGCAGCAGGGATAGCAAGGGAGGAAGAAGAAAAAAAGTTTTTTCGGCTTAGGTGGTAGACTTGTGGTGGCTAGGGAAGGAAGAACAAGCAAGAACCAAGCCTCGGGAAGGTTTTACATCAGTTTTACAGCAGCAAAGAGCACCCGGATACCATCTCATATCCTTTCTTTCAACTAGTGTTTATCAATATTTCTTATACTTGTTGAATTGTTAACTAGTTTTGCAATTGCTTTAAGGATTGAGTTGTTATTGATTAGTATTGATTGTTGGATGATTATTATGATGATTGGTATGAGTTTAATGATGATTTTGTTAAGTGTTTGCTGCTGTCCAAAAATTATGTTCGGCTAATCTTGTTAGTTCTACCTAGGAATGGTGATTCTTGTTAGGTTTTGATAGGTTTTATGGATTGTTTGATTGATAGACTTGAATTGCTATTGTAAAGTTTGATTTAGACATGAAATAGGTTGTGTTTAGTGGCTGGAAATTTTAGTGATTCATTGCATAAACCCCGTGTGTTGATCGATTAGTTTCGTATTGATTGATCGGTGCATTGTTTGATTCTAGACTTTGTGTTTAGGGTTAGTTTGCGGTAGGAACAACCGTAGGGTTTTGTTGTGTGATTATTTGGATTAAGTACAGCGGTTAAACACCTTCCTTGAGACCAAGAGGTGATAGAAAGTTAGGGTTGTCTCATTGCCTTTGCATGCTAGAATAAGGATTGCGCGAGAGCGAGTTCGTTTCTTGTCAGGTTTAGGACTTTTGAGCGACTAGTTGATCTATTTTGGTTTAAGTTGAATTGTTCCTCTATCCTTGGTTGTGTAGTATTCATTGCCATTAGGGTCGAGTGTTGGTTAGACCGAGAGGTAATCCTTCATTAGAACACGTTAGCAATTATTTCCCGGTTTGGTCGTTTTAGCCGATTTTGAGTAGTTTAGGCTTGTTGTGTGAGACCGAGAGGTAATCCAGTGAGCCCGAGTGATCCTTAGTCGTGTCATCTTTAGGGACCGGTGTCTATATATCATTCAATCCATTAGCTTGCTAGGCCTACAATTTGATTCAGACCTAGGTAGTAGTTTTCCTCTACCCAAAGTCAACTCAGTTAGTTTTCCGTTAAGTTTTCTAATTTTGGTAAGTTTTATTAGTTAATCTAGCTAGTTCAGTTAAGTTAAAAGAATTCAAAAATCAATTAATTATTATTCTAAGGTAGGACTCGTCTAGGGTTAGTGATCTTTAGCGTTCTGACGTGTCCACGTGTTCGATACTCGGACTTCCTAAGTCTATACTACTTGCGATCGGTACACTTGCCGGTTGTGTGTGGTTTTAGGATTTTCGTTTTAATATTAAAGCTTAGTTGTGAGGGTCATTATTATAGGGTTATTAGACACACATCAAGTTTTTGGCGCCGTTGCCGGGGACACGGTTTTAGGCGTTTTGAGAGTAATCCGAGTTAGGACTTACCTTTTGTGCTACTTGTTATTTTTTTGTTTTATTTTACTTATTTGTTAGAATAGTTTAGATAATATTATTCCTAATTATAGTTCTATGCGACAGACTCGATCTCTAGGACCACACGACACGGAAGCATTTCCCGAGACAGAGAGAGTTTCGCGAGAGACGTCGTCCCGTTTCACCTTCATCCACTTCTTCATCCGTTGACCTCGACGATAGGGATAGGATCATGGGCGACATTCCACCGAGGAGGACAGTTGCTGACCGGGCCCGACCGGCCAATGCTAGCGCGAGATCCAACATCGCACCACCCGCTATTGGAGTTGCGACGAACTGGCAGATCCCGTCGAACAATCTGAATACCATTGTTCATTCTGCTCAGTTTCACGGGTTGCTTCATGAGAACCCGCACTCTCATCTCACCCGCATCGTGCGTATCTGCGACACTTTCCATCTTGCGGGCGTTTCCGAAGACACCGTTAAGCTCCGCGTCTTTCCGTTTTCTCTCGCTGAACAAGCGAGTCTGTGGCTCGAGTCCCTCCCACAGGGCTCTATAGCCACTTGGGCTGCCATGCAGACCTAATTTCTTGAAAAATACGATCCTCCGGCTAAGGCCGCTCATTTGTGTAACCAGATACATTCTTTCCAGATGGAGGACACAGAGAGTTTTTACGAGACCTGGGAGCGGTTCAAGAATCTATTAGCGTTGTGCCCCAACCACGGCTTGCAAGATTGGGCGGTCGTCGAAAACTTCTACAATGGAGTGACGTACGCGACGCAGAGTATGCTCGACACGGCGGCGGGAGGAAATCTGTTGACGACAAAGGACCCCGATGAGTGTATCGCTTTATTCAATGGGTTAGCTATGAGTGGGTTGTAGAGACCACCCGCTAGAGGAGGTAAGAACGTCGATTCCATCTCACGAGGCATGCATTCGGTGGACACCACCACCGCACTGACGGCACAGGTCGAGGCGTTGGCGAAGATGGTAAAGGACATGCAGACGAAGAGCAAGTTGTGTGAGATCTGCAGAGGTGGGCATGATACCGTTCAATGCCCTGTCAGTTCCAAGAGGAGGCCGTAGACTTTGTAGGAAATCCAAACCGAAATCCAAATTCTTTCAATTCTTATAATTCGGGATGGAGAGGCAATCAGAACTCCAACTGGAGGAGCGGCGGCCAGTCCGGTATTCAGCAACGCCAGAGTTTATTTCAGGATGCCGGTGAGGGAGCGAGCAGTGGGGAGAAGAAGCCCAATTTGGAGGAGATGATGGCTCAACAAACACAGATGCTGTCACAGCTTATGTCAAGAGAGGATTCTCGACCCAAGGAGACGCAGGAGAAGCTTCGCGAGCACGAGCAGTTTATGAGGAATCAGGGAGCGTCAATTCAGAGTCTCGAGCGGCAGATGGGAGAGATAGCGAGTAGGTTGAACGAGAGGCCGCAGGGTTCACTACCAAGTAACACCGAGCAGAACCCAAAGGGATTTGTTAAAGCTGTGACAACGAGGAGCGGTGCAGGGGCACGAGAGGAGCCCGTGATTCAGATGGAGTCTCCACCGGCCCAGGTGCATCGGAGAAGCATCCCAGGGAGTTCAGCACAGGCCGAGAGACAGCAGCTACCGAGCGAGCCGCTGAGAGTCTACACGCCCAGAGTACCATACCCCGGAAGACTCCGCCGAGACAGAGATGAGGAGCAGAGTTCCAAATTTCTTGATCTTTTGAAGCAGCTTCACCTTAACATTCCATTCCTTGAGGCACTGACTCAGATGCCTAAACACACGAAGTTCATCAAGGATATCCTTTCGAATAAGGAGAAGCTTGCTGAGGTCGCTTCCATCCCATTGAGTGCTAGTTGTTCTGCTGTCTTACAACGGAAATTATCGGAAAAGATGGCCGATCCTGGGAGTTTCACGATTCCCTGCATCTTGAGTGATGATACGGTTATTCATGCGCTGGCCGATCTCGGTGCCAGTATTAATCTCATGCCGTATTCCGTGTAATGCAAGCTGGGTTTAGGCGAACAGAGGCCTACCAGGATGAGTATCCAGCTTGCTGATCATTCTGTGAAATACCCTCGAGGGGTGGTCGAGAACATGCTGGTTCGTGTCGACAAGTTCATCTTCCCGGTGGACTTTGTCATTCTGGACATGAACGACGATGATAGCGTACCACTGATTTTAGGCCAACCATTCCTTGCCACTGCACATGCGTTGATCGACGTCTGCGAGGGTAAGTTGAATTTGAGAGTTGGGGATGAGAACGTCACCTTTGACGTTCGACAGTCACTGAAACACCCCAAGTCTGCTGATGACTCCCTATACTTTATTGATACCATCATGGAGCATGTTGGTGAGTTTTTCAGCGAGATCTATGGAGGATCTTCATCCAACACTCAGATTCTCGATAGGGACATTCCGAAGATTGAGATGGTTGCCATGACCGACCAGTCAACGGAAGATTACGCCGAGTCACATCACCCTGAGTCTGAAGTGTCTGCGGAGATCGTACGTGACGATCCGATGGACCGACCTTCTGTCGAGAGCCCCCCTCCTTCCTTAGAGCTTAATGAGTTACCTGCCCATCTGGAGTACGCGTTTTTGGATGAAGAGAGGAAGTTTCCGGTTATTGTCGCATCTGCTTTGACGGAGGTCGAGAGAGAAAGATTGTTGAGGGTGCTTCGAGAGCACAAGGAGGCCATTGCATGGAAGATTATCGACATCAAGGGTATCAAACCTTCGTTTTGCATGAATAAAATCCTCATGGAGGATAATTATAGGACTGTCGTTCAGCCGCAGCGGCGGCTTAATCCGAAGATGCAGGAGGTCGTGAAGAAGGAGATCATAAAACTCCTTGATGCGGGGATCATTTTCCCCATTTTCGATAGTTCGTGGGTTAGTCCAGTCCAAGTGGTTCCTAAAAAGGGTGGCATGACTTTTGTCACCAATGAGAGGAACGAGCTCATTCCCACTAGGACTATGACCGGTTGGAGAGTCTGCATCGATTACCGCAGACTGAATGATGCCACGAGGAAAGACCACTTTCCTCTACCTTTCATTGATCAGATGTTGGAGCGTTTGGCAGGTCAGCAGTACTACTGCTTCTTAGATGGTTTCTCCGGGTACTTTTAGATTCCTATTGCTCCCGATAACCAGGAGAAAACCACGTTTACCTGCCCATACAGTACGTTTGCCTATCGACGTATGCCGTTCGGACTGTGTAATGCTCCAGCCACATTTCAGAGGTGCATGGTGGCTATATTTCGGGACATGATCGAGGACTCCATGGAGGTGTTCATGGACGATTTTTCTGTATTTGGGAGCTCTTTCGATCGGTGTCTCTCCAACCTTGAGAGGATGTTGTCCCGATGCGTTGACACCAACCTAGTTCTTAACTGGGAGAAGTGTCACTTCATGGTACGCGAGGGCATCGTTTTGGGGCATCGTATTTCGAGTGCGGGGATAGAGGTCGACCGAGCGAAGGTTGATACCATCTCTAATCTTCCCCCGCCCACTTCCGTGAGATCCATCCGGAGTTTTCTGGGTCTTGTTGGGTTCTATCGCCGGTTTATTAAAGATTTTTCTAAGATTGCGAGACCCATGACCAAACTCTTGGAGAAGGATGCCCCATTCGTGTTTTCTGAGCAGTGTATCGAGGCGTTTGATCCTCTAAAAGACCCGATCATGATTGCTCCCGACTGGTCGCTTCCATTTGAGTTGATGTGTGATGCCAGCGACTTCGCAGTCGGAGCGGTTCTTGGACAGCGGAAGGATAAACACTTCCATCGGATTTACTATGCGAGCCGGACCCTAAATGGTGCACAGGAGAGTTACACCACCACCGAGAAAGAGCTTTTAGCTGTGGTGTTTGCATTCGATAAATTCAGGTCCTATCTTGTTCTGTCCAAGACGATTGTGTACACGGATCATTCTGCCATTCGTTATCTCTTTAGCAAACAGGATGCTAAGCCACGTCTTATCCGTTGGATCCTGTTGCTTCAAGAGTTTGATATTGAAATCCGTGATAAGAAGGGGGCCGAGAATGTGGCGGCTGATCATCTTTCGCGTCTTGAGGGAGCTGAGTTAGGAGAGCCGGGGGTCAGGATTAATGACCACTTTCCGACAGAGAGTCTTATGTTTGTCTCGGCTTAGGAAGAAGGTTTCCCATGGTTCGCCGACTTTGCGAACTATCTTGCTGACGGGTACTACCCGAAGATCTCTTACCAGCAAAAGAAGAAATTCTTTGCTGATGTTATGTTTTACCTGTGGGACGACCCGTATCTCTTTCGTATTGGTGCTGACCAGTTGATCAGGAGGTATGTTGACATTAAGGAGGGATGGCAGATTCTGAGCCATTGCCATGTTGGACCGACAGGAGGTCACCACGGTGCGAGTTTGACGGCGAAGAAGGTGTTTGATTGTGGTTTTTATTGGCCTTCGATTTTTAAAGATGCGCACGTGTTTGTGAAGAGTTGTGATCGTTGCCAGCGTGTCGGCAACATCTCGTCGCGAAATGAAATGCCCCAGAATGCTATTCAGGTTTGTGAAGTTTTCGATGTGTGGGGTATTGATTTCATGGGACCGTTTCCATCTTCGCGTGGGAAAAAGTATATACTCGTGGCGGTTGATTATGTCTCGAAGTGGGTTGAGGCCAAGGCCTTACCCACTAATGATGCCCGAGTTGTACTACGTTTTCTCAAGAGCCTTTTTGCTCGTTTTGATATCTCGAAGGCGTTGATCATTGATAGAGGAACTCATTTCTGCAATGCGCAGATGGAGAAGGCGTTGCGTCGCTATGGGGTCACCCATCGGCTTGCAACCAACTATCTCACTTCTGCTTTATTTTTCTTTTATTATTTTTGCATGAGTCACAGTTAATCAAAATTTGAAGAATCAAAGAAAACCGTACATGTGAAATTCACTGTATAAGAGATAGAAATGTTATATCTGATAGATGGGGTCCACATAAGGTTCGTGCCTAATTGAACTAAATTAAAGCATATCGTAAAGTCTCTGAAAAGTCTGTGAAAAGTTTAAGAGGATAGTTATATCTGCAATCATCGTTGGGTTACGTGTATAATAATCATCGAAATTGAAGTGTTACTTAGTGATATTTTTGTCAATATGATTCCCTGCTCAACTCACAAAAAATATGTACTGCTTTGATAGTTTAGGTGTTTACTGCTTTTCGTTATTTGTTAATTGAAAATTTTTGAAAATCCAAAAAGATTTTTTTCTTTTTCTTTTTTGATTCTTCTTTATTTTCGATTTACCAAGCTTGCGAATAAATCAAAACAAAAAAGATAAATTTATACCCCAAATTTATTTAAGTTAATCGTGCTTAATGTATTTACAACTGGTATTAGTTGTGTCTTAATTTAAACACTACTGATCCTTGGTTGTTCGGGTATTTTTAATGTATAAAATCAAAACCCTAATTGAATTTGATTGATTATTTAATTATTTGATTAAAACCCTAATTGGATTTTAATCTTATTTAATTCCTTAATAAGATTGCTTCTCATTCGCTAAGGATGTTTGGTGATTCGTTAATGAGTTTAACGAATGTAAAGCCTTTCGTTATTTAATCATAATGAATGAGTTTCTCATTCGTTATCAATACATTCGCTTCCGTTGTGCATAACGAATGGAAGACATTCGTCTAAACAATTAACGAATGGAATGAATTTTAATGTATCATTCGTTAAAATGTTAACAAATAACTCTTATATTCGTTACAAAGTTAACGAATAAGAAAAGTTAAGGTATATTCGTTAAAATTTAACGAATGGAAACCTTATTTGTCTAAAAGATTGACGAATAAAGTTTATTAATTTAACGAATGAGGCCATTCGTTATTTCAAAATTTGAACAAATGACCTTGGAACGCGTGAGATTATTGGAGTTTATATTCCCAATACAGACGAATGACTCTTCATTCGTCCATTCACTATTTCATCATCTACCCAAACCAAACTCTTGCAAAATTTTTCCAGAAACTTGATTATTCGACTAATTGATTGATACCTTCGTGTTCAACAGGTAATGGCGAGTTCCATCATATGATAATCATGGAGATTCATCGGTGTTTTAAGGGTTAACTGGTTAATTGAAATTGAACATTAATCGAATAGTTAACCGCCTATAACATTCTTAATTGAATCTACATTAGAATTAATGATCGATGTTTAAGTGCCTTAAACCGATTTCCGAACATGGTTGATCAAATTAATTGTGAAAGGTGCTTGGAAATTAAGAGGTTAATCTGTAAGACCCCGAATCCCGGGAATCCTACAATTGGTGATCATACACGAAACTTACAAAATTCTTAAGCCCAAAACAATTCATTTCATTTCGAAAACCATTTCAGAGTATAATTCAGTGGAAAATCATAATTATTAAAACAAGTTCCCAAAACCCGGGAATTATGCCCTAAACCAAACTTCAATGTATTTAATAAAACTTTAAAAGAAAAGTGTTCATCATTAAAACTTCCGACTAAGTATGCCCTCCACCGTCCAAGTAGCCTCGTGTAAGGCCCCGAACCCTGGGAACCCCACAGTTGGTAATCATACAAAGCACTTAAGAAAATAATTAAACTTGAAAACGGTTTCTTCCATTAAAACAAACATCTCATAGTATAATTCAGCGGAAAACACGAATAATAAAATGAGTTCCCATAACCCGGGAATTTAGCCAAAAATCAACATAGTTATCTTTAAATAAAAAAACTTTTAATAATAAATGTTTAATAGTAAAACTTCAGTTCCCGTATGCCCTTCACCGTCCAAGTAGCTTCGTGCACGTCCAAGCGATAAGGCATCCTCTTCCTAACCTGAAACTCACAATAACATGCACACAACGTCAGCTTGAGCTGAGTGAGTTCAAGTTTTAAGTAAATAACATCGGTAGTAATAGTTAATATGGTCAAACCAAAAGTTTTAAAAAGTAAAAGGGTACATCTATTAAATCCTCATTACCGAGAACTAAACATCCTCATACATACATATACAAAATGTATATGTAAACATCCTTTCAATTACATCTCTATATATATCACAGTATATATATAACATCCACGTATAACATCAGGGTCGAGCAAACGTACAACCCAAACACGTAACATTAGTGAATGCAAACACAAAGTAGGCATACACTACATCAGTAGTCGAAACGACTACAACATCGCCAGATATAGGCCAAGCAATAATGTATATACATACATATATATATATATATATTTAACATCCCAAGGCCTACTATATGCTAGCAAGCCTATATAAATCGTTTAAAACATTTAATCCAGTAGGAAAACACTTAGGTGTGCATGCTAGCCCAAAAGTTAAAAGAGTTAAAAAGGGGCATCATGAACTCACCTGAAATCAAACGAACACCTGCAACAAGCTAGGAAATTCCTAAGTGCATGATCACAAGTAAGGGCCTGTAAATTATACACAACACGTTACTAGACTAGACCGTAAGAACACACCTGCCTAATGGGCCATTCAAGCCCAACACTTTGCCCAAGGCCCAAAAACTTGGCCCAAGGCCCAACACTTGGCCCAAGGCCCAACACTTGGCCCAAGGCCCAACAACTTGGCCCAAGGCCTAACACTTGGCCCAAGGCCCAACAACTTGGCCCAAGGCCCAACACATGGCCCAAGGCCCAACACTTGGCCCAAGGCCCAACAGCTTGACCCGAGGCCCAAGGATAGTCAAATCGGGTCGAATGGGCGTGTAATAAACCTTAAAAGCATTTCTTAAACGAATCAGCTCCGAATGGACCAAATTCCATTTTAAATCTTTTCTTTCATCAAGATTATGTCACCCGAGTTGATAGGGTTGACGGTTCCTTTTTATAACTCTTACTTTAACATTTAAGCGAAAATTCGAGCACCGCCGACTCGATTGATGAAGCACAAACCACAATAGCCCCGAGCATCAAAAAAATAATTTTTCCAAAGCCCTTAAACCCCCTAGGGCTGTACAAACTGATTCGGTCAGTCACCCGATCAATTAACGCCTCAAACTCAACAATTTGCAATTCTATACCCGATAAATCCTAGTTTTCGAACTAAAATCGATTGACCGACCTAAATACCTCCATTGGCCATGAAATTCTAATATGATGTACATGTCATACCTAGTGGGATGTTGATGCAAAAACCTCACTCGAAACAGCCCCGGAAAAGCTCAATTGGGCAGCCACCCGGTTAGCCTACAACACGACGTATAAGGATCAATTAACGTGTAAAAGACTTGGGGAATCATAGTGCATACCTTGAATTGGAGTTCTAAGGCTTAGAATTGGCTGCAAAAAAGAAAATCGTGGGTCTTGTGTCTCCTTCTACCTGCCGATCGCAGCTATGGGGGGGGGGGGGGCTAGGGGTTAGTTTATGTTATAACATAATATTTTACACTCTAGTCCCTCCAGATTGAAGCGTAAGGCAAAATGGGAGGAAAACTTAGGTTCTTTAACGTACCGGAATGATGTAAAGGCTTCCGAGAAACATCGGTAAAGTCCAAGAGTTATATATACTTTACAACTCTTAATTCTTGAAACCGCAATTAACGGGCGTTACAAGTCCACCTCCCTTACAATGGGATTCGTCCCCGAATCCCGATGCGACAGGAACATCTGCGGATAATGCTTCATCATTACGTATTCGGACTCCCAAGTGGCCTCAGAACCCCTACGGTGTTTCCACTGCACCTTCACCTGTCTAACCACCTTATTCCTCAAACGTCTCTCCTGATGGTCAAGAATAGCAATCGGTTGCTCAACGTAGTTCAGCAATAGGCCTTCGCCTGTTGTCTGCATAAGACTTCTGACGATCCTATGCGGCCTTCATAAATGCTTTAATCTTGTCGAGCTTCTCAGTCGTAGCCTCGACCACCTCTAAACTACCCAACTGCTTTTGACCAATGGAACC